>NW_009931197.1:0-9987 GCF_000696875.1 Nestor notabilis
ATTACTCTTAGAATGGGGCAGAAAAACAAAACTTGGGGTTAGTATTTTTAATAATGTCAGTTTAACAGCAACTTTGTCGAGAGGGATTTTTCTTTGGTCTTTTCTTAATCTTTGTGTTTTAAACAGATTACTAAGGTTCAACAGTTTCCATTGTTACGCTTCAGACCTACAAAAGAAGTATTTTCTGGCATGTATGAGACCATGTGACTGTGATGCAGTATAAAAGTTATCTGTTGAAATTTTATACTGATGAAACTGAAAGTGGAAGAGCTTATGCTAATCTTTTTCTATCTAGATTATCATCCTAGTTTTCAGGAGTAAAGTGTAATTCTCTGTAGATAAATTGAGGTGTGGCTTCTGTACCATGTGGTTTCAGAAGCACTATTTTAAAACTAATATGATTTACAGGAAGTTTTAAGAACTCTTTTTACTAGAAAAAGACCCTGGAAAAGGCTCAGAAGCCGCATACAGTCCGTGTTACAACTTCAGGAAGCAACAGCACACTTTCAGTGAGAAAGATCAACAAGTGCATGTGTCTCGGACTGCTCTTGAAAGCTGAGTGGTAACAACCAGAAACAAAAAGCTACATTTTTTTCAAAAGAATGTATTCAACAATGCAGAAAAAATCTTCCTAACAGGAGAGTATTTCATTTTTTGAAATATTTTTGTAGATTAATATCACTTCTGATTTTCTTAAACTGATTCAAGCTAACATTTTTCAAAACTACCTCCAGTTTCTAGTGACCAATTCTTAAAAACTTTTATGAAATGTACAGCTGCCTCTTTCATGTTCTCAAAATCTTGTTTGGGAAGTGATTGAAAACTGGATTTTTTTAATTTCATTTCTTTTTTTTTTAGTCTAATAGAGTGTGAGTAAATAAGGAGAAAGCTAGTGAAAATCTTATCACTTTGGAACAGGAATTAATAGGAATTCATGTGTGTATGTATTTAATTCTCTGTGTGTTTTTATATATGTGTGTATAGGGGGGAAGTTAAAAGATCTCTTTAGTAGGTCACAATCTTAGAAGACAGGAAAAGTTTTTAGTGATGCTTTTACAAGTTTCCCCAAGACATACGTGTGTCAACCTCTTTTATGCTAATTCTGGCTGTTTTAAACAGTGAATTTAATGTTAATTTGCAAATAATTATGGTTCATAAAAATAACCCAGTTGTGGTAAATGACATGTAAGACCCTATTTTTCTGCCTAAACCCCAAGCTTTTAAATGTGAAATTCAAGTTCATATTATACTTTTGATACTTTTAACACTTTTAATTAAGCCTCGCACATACTGATTATGAATTCAAAGCTCGCATTCTGTAGGATGGATACCACTTTTGGTGCTAAAATGTGAGCTTACACATTACTGAAGGTATTCAGCTACAGACTTGCACTCTACCTTAATGAATAAATCGTTGAGGGAAGCCTTTTCTGACATTAAAACCATGGCTTAAAGAACTGATGGTAGGAACATTACCTTTGAGTGGACTTCTGAGTTATCACTGCTCTTATGACACAGCTTGACAAATACGGGACTGCCACTAGCTTATCAGGTGACATTGAGGAAAAAACGAGTGTTCCTACAAAGGCTGAGACGTAACACTATGAGTTTGGAGATTAGCCATTTCGTATGAAAAATTTCTTAACCACTTTTAGTATCCTTTCTAAATAAACACCATGAATATAGGAAGTAAACTAATTTGGTCAATACATGTCAATAATTATTCTAAGTAAATGCACTGATGTTTTGGGATTGGTTTTGATAGTAGTGTGTTTGAAATTACACAATAGTCAAACATCTGAGCAGGTGTTTCCTCCTAAGCTAGAGATGTTGAAAATAAGTGATAGATAAGTATCTTTTGCAAGTACTTTTTATTATTTGGAGTAGTATTTGTGAAGTAATAGGAAATATTTTGGATTAAATATAAAATTAAAATGTAAAACAGGTATTTCAAGTAAGTTTGTGCACTTAATTGCATAAATTTACTGCAAGTAAAAGGTTAGAGTAGTTACTAACAGGTTGAATGAACGGTTATAGTAGTGTTGCATCTTTGAAAGCAGTCCAGTTTAAAATACAATTCCTTGAACTAGAGCGTAAGTGAAGATGAACTGTTCAGTAGAACTTGTAGAAAATGTAGCTAGCTCCCTGTATCTGTTGACACTGGATAGCTATGCACCCTGTTAAAGATGGTCATCCGTGCTGGAGTATGTAATAATGCTCCTAAGTATTTACTGTATTTCTGTACTAAAATATCTTGTTAGAAATAGAATATTCTAAGTGGTTTGGTTATCTGATGTAAAACTAGCACCAATGAGATCATGTTGTCATCTGCTTCTCCTTTAAGATTTTCAGAGAGAGGAAACTGAAGTAAATGCCGACAGGTGAAACTTTATAGTGTGTTGACCTTTGTTTCTACTGGTTTTTGTTTGGTTTCACTGTTATCTTGCAATAAGGGTCATAGAAGAATGATGCTGCATATTCCTTTTCCATGGACTGGATCTTTTTTGTCTGCCCATATACTGAATTTTAAGGGACAGCATGACTCATTTGCCGTAACACAAATTTGTCCTGATTTTGGTCTTTAGTTATTAGATTGATAATTGATAATTTCCAAAATTTTATCTGGCCATGTAAAAAGGCACTAAGTACTGTAATGCTGTTAAAAAGACAGAGAGCGGTAAAACGAAGTTGCTGAGCTTAAGCATTAGATCAGTGTATAACAACTAACCTACCCTTTCGCCAGAGAGGAGACTCTGACTCTTTCAAGGTAACAGTGTTGTTTGCATTGGAGGAACACTGACTAACAAAGCAAAAAGGGGCTATAATTGTGCACTGCAGCTTGCCAGTAAAAACCGAACAGGGACAAGTTGAAAGAAAAAAAAAAAAAAAAAGTCTAAATGCAGAGTGCAACTGTAGAGTGAGTGAATGCAGGTTTCCTGATACCTAACAGAACTAATAGGCTTTCAGTTTGGCTGCCATTTCACTGTGACACCCTTAACACTTCTTATTAGACTATTACGTCTAAGACTGTAATGTTCTAGCACTTTAGCTTTAAGAAAGAAGACCAGTTCCTGGATGGAAGCACAGGAGAGGCAAAACCTTCTTGTCTTAAGAAGGGCTGTAAGGACTGAAAATCAAAGGTCAGGTTTCTTCACGGAAGGGAGACAATCAAGAATGTGGAGAGGGTAGAAGGCGCTCAAGATTACTTAAAAAACATGCAATGCATACATCAGCATTGTGTAATAAATTGAATAAAGATGGGAATAATTTTGCGAAGAAATAGAATTTCATGCCAGGAATTTTAGACCTCCAGCAAGGAGGAGTGTTTGTGATACCTGCCGAATTAGATTCCAGGCACAGTATGGGGTCCTTATGTACAATCCTGTGTTAACAAACAGAAGTCTAAAAGTAGGTGTAGACCTAAAGTCAGCAGGGCCAGCCTAAGTGCCCAGTATGTGAGGGCCGCTCATAATTGGCCCTAAAACACCTTGCTGCTTAAAACCACTGTCAAACCTGTTTGTTAAATGTGAATCACTGGGGGGGGGGGGTGTTGTAATTCAATTGTGGACCATAAATGGCTATTGCTTTAAAAGGCTATTCAACAAGTATATGTTCTTGGCTTAAAAAATACACCAGCAGTTTTGGAAATGTATTTTAATAAAGGCTCTGTAAAAACACTAGGAAAATACTTTTCTCCATTGCAAAATGCTGTGTTGCTTAATCATGTACCTAACTCGGCCACTGTACCAGAAGCATTTGTATTGATTCCATTTATTGTGTTTCTTGTGTTACCTGTTTGCTTTGCCCTTTCTTCTGTTTAGGTTGGCTTTTTTCCTCCTTTCCCAATCTCCTTGTCGCCTCAGGCCTACACTTGAATCTCTTTTCACATACAAGCTTTCATCCACTCTTTTTTTTTCTTTTGCCTCTGTTCTTCCATAGCCTTGCTGTTATTGACCATGCTGAGCTAAGTAACTTACACAAGAATGGATGTCATAATATTTATCTTAATTTTTAAAAACTGGGTACATTTGATTATATTAATCTCTAATAAAAACATTTAATTTGCTGTATGTTTAGATTTTTGCTAAAACTTCGTGTAAAGATCAGTCACAAAAATATACTTTGGTTATTTGCAAAAATCCAACATCTGCCTGTGAACGGCTTTATTTTTATAAAGTAACCACTTAAAACTGGCTTTTCAAATTTAAAGCTTTTTTTTTTTCTAGAATTAGTTCAGTGGGTTGGAGCTTTCCATTCTGTAATATGCAGAATTAGGGAAACATTTCAATTAATACTCTGGACAAATGGGCAGCTTTGTGGTAAAAGAGAAAATCTTCAAAGAATGGGCTGTAGACGTAAACCAAAGCAAAGAATCATTTGTCCTGCTTTTGCTTTTAATCTTTTTTTTTTTAAGCATTTAATTTGTTTATAGGGTTATTTTGCTATTTGCCGTGGTTCGCAGTAGACAAACACACTGTAAGAAAGATGTTTTAATGACTATTGCTGGGATGGTAGAGATTTCATCTTATCATGGTGCAGTACAGTGTAGGAAATCGCTGAGTAGGAGTTATGGGGAAAAAGTAAAACGCTAGGACAGTGTATCATGGGTGTGCTGCTCTGAACTGAGATTTCAGATCAGCCAATTTCAGCAGGTTTGGTGTCTTTTTAAATATGTGTGCTTACTTTTGGATTTATTATTTTGATACTGTAAGGCGTGGGTTCTTTAGGTATTTCTGCATTCTGAGTTTAAATATATGTATTTGCATATATATGTGGTATGTTGAGAATTTTACAAATGCTTCATCAACAAATAATGAATATAAATAGCTGTTTTCCTAATGTTACAAGCTTTTAAGCACTAGTTACAAATAAAATGTCTTTCCTATCACATTCTCCCATAAAAGTGCAGTTCTGTTCTTTAAAAATAATTCTCTATGAAGAAGCAACAGATGGGTACATTCACAGCTCTATCTGCTTGGTTCAGTAACTTGATGTTTCCAGCTTCTCAGGCTTCTTTAGGATAATGGTATTTAAGCTGAATGAGCAGGTATGTCTGAAGTTTAAGTGCAGAATCTTTTAGTTGGTAATTTTTAACATTCAGATCCCAGGGCAGGCATTATTTTAAGATGAACAGCTTTGTCCTGGAGACATTGCTAAGCAAAACCCATGGGAAATTTGAATTACTATTTTTTAGTCTCTCTGCCCCCTTTTTTTTTTCTTTCTAGAGTAGAACCACACTTTAACTGCCATTATCTTGTTTAAATAACTTTAAAGTTGTGGCTTTGTGCCATCCAATAATTAAGGCACTGTCTTGCTGCTACTTTCTATGAATAGATACAAAATTAATGAGAAATGAAACTATCTGGGTAGGGAGCACTCACGTGGATTTGCAGGCATACAGCATCTTTTCCCATCAGCTGGAATACAGTGTTGCCTTAAGTGACAATGCAATGCCCTGGGATTTCTGAAATTTAGAACTCAAGAGTTATTTTAGACTATTCTTTTGGTTTGGTTTTGGTTTTTTTTGTTAAACAGGAAACAGAATGAAAAGGTCTTTGAAAAAATCCTTTGTGTACTACTATTTTTACATGATGGACTTACCAGCTTTCAGGTGCAAAATTATTGTTAATCTGAGAAAACATTAACTGGCCTAAGAATTCTACACAAAGAATACATGGTTACCACTGCATGTGCAAAATAAATTGCTTTATTAAGTATAAATTTAGGGACAGAGGCACACTTGTATGTGTTAGCATGACGAGTGTATCCTTCTAAACAAAATTTTATTAAGGCAGTGATGAAACCAACATTAACATGTCTAATTAGCTGATTAACACGTTAAAAGATGCACAATGCAGCCAACTGTATACTACAGACTTTGTACAAATTATGTCATTTAAACTTATTTCAAACCCCCATCACAAAAATGAACCTGTCAGATTTAAATGATACTTTTACAGTCCTAGTTACCTGAAGATAAATGTGACTCTTTTTTCCCTTGAGGGAAAAAAGTAACTTAGCTGCAAACAGCACTGAAAGCAATGGAAAAAAAAGGAGTCTTACCAGAAGTAAGAATTCTTTGACTAATGTTTGTATTCTAAACTGTGCACCTTTAGTAATGTAATGGTCCCTTTTACTGAAGAATGGGATGTAATTTTCTACTTGTGTATGAACTTCCTTGAAATAACCAAGTCTTGGCATTGCCTGGTCTGGCTTTGGATTTGTATTGTACTGAAGTTGTTGAATTTGAGATGTTTTAGGCATTTAACTGCAAGTTAAAATCACTAGTAAACTGCATTCTGACTGTAGAATTCAAGAACTAAATAAACTCTATGCATATTAGACTTATTTTACTTGGTCTTAAGTTTCATAAGAGCATTGAACTGACGGTAACACAGTTTGCAGCTGCAGATTTTAGTGATAATGAGCTGACTCCTCTAGAAGTGTATTTCTAAATGACACTGTATAGACTGATACTTCATAGTGCAGAATAAAGATGAAAGACATTACCTACCCCTCAAATACTGCAAGAATCTTTATTCCCTTTTCTCTAGCAATTGGACATAGAATTTAATAGATTATCAGATGCTGATATAGAAGAGGCAGACATGCATACAGCAGTGTCACTACAAACTTGTTTTGCTTCATACTTTCATCGTTATCACAATTTGACATTCAGAGAATTTACTTCAAAAGAACCACTAAATTAAACTGACCATTGGAACAAAGCTAGAATGCAAACTAATTTGCAGCAGAAAAAATACAGGATTCCTCTTGTACAATTAATGCTTCTCTAAAACACAGCATCAGGATATAACAGCAACAAAATGACATCACTTTCTCACACTTAGAGCCCCGAGAGTTACACAGTGGTTTTGATCACCTTTTTGGTTGTTGTAAAGCTGAGACAAGTAATTTGCCAATTCCATAAAGCATCTGTGTCAGAGAATGATCTATGATTTGGAAATCCATGGCTTGAAGTTGTTGAGTTCAGTTGATATAGCGTGTATCTATGATCTTCGAAGTTGCCTGAAATTCTGTTTATACAAAGGAAGACTAAGCTAAGCTAAATGGCTGATTGGGATTTACTTTTCACCTGACACTGATCAATTAATGGCAGCAGTTTGCCTTCCTCATGAAGCCTTTGAGTATCTGTAGCACCTCCAACAAAAGACCCATTGACAAACACTCTTGGGACCTATCAAGAAAATGAAAATTGTGTTAGTTACTTCTTGGATGAAAGATAAAAATCTAAGCGACCCCGCTGGACTGTAGTACAACACAACAGCTGAGTTCTTACATATGCAGATTTAATACTACTGTACAACTCATACATTTCTGTAATATTTACAGAGATCGGAAATTGTTCACATGCCCCTCAAAAGAGGGAGGCATAAAATCACTGTATTAAAATAACTGAGTCAAGTGAGACTTTATTAATTGAAGAAATTACAAGGTGTTAAGCACAATGTATGTACACCTCTACAAATGAAAACTGACTTTGATATCTCAAAGTGGCACCCTCAGGGTGAGGGTCTCCATAGGAAGAGGCAGTACAGAACCCTTCTGCAGTACCCTGTCTTTAATTTAGGAGCTTGTATCCCAAGTTTACTTGTCTGGAAAAACTGAAGAACTTGATATGGTCGTAAGTCATGAGAAAGAAGTGTAGTGTAAGTTCTTAACTTTGTTTGTTACATGTAAGAACATATACTTACTGTTCTGCCACCAGTCATCTGTTCAAGAACGTCTTGGAACTGACTTCCATTTGTATTCATGTCCAGTTCTACAGCTGCGTAATTCACATTTATACTGTCAAAGAGATTTTTTGCCATTCTGCAGTAGGAGCATGTTGTTTTGGAGAAAATCACCACGCAGTTATCTGAAATAATCTCCTGTATGCTCAAAAGAATGTTGAAGTCAGCGTGTTTGTTTTTAAGTCAGTGTATTTCAGCAGTATCAAGCAGTCATGAAAATAAATGCAGAAAGTAAAAATCTACTATTTCAGTAACAAATAATGGAAAATTACTCTGTAAAAGGCTTTCTGAAGTATTTTTAACAGGGACAACTGAGGACTTCCCAGCCATGCTACAGCAAGGGCTGGCTACTATTGAATTGTCTTCCAAAACACTGTACTTTTTTTCTTGCTTTTTAAGGTAAAGTGAAAAGCTAGTTCAGCTTCTAAATTTCCCCCAATTCTAACCTAGAGCCACAAGAATCTTAAGGTGAGGAATGAACTATTACTCTTTAAAAACAAGGAGCAGAACAGCAACTTCCTTTATCAAGGCATCTGTTCAAAAGATGGATCACTTGTATGGACAGTGTAAAATAATATCCTCTCTACATCAGTCCTGAATCCTCTGTGGTGGCCTAACACCTCCTTTAGGGATGCATTCCATACTTCTGCATCAGATTAAAAATTGTTTCCTACCCGACTACTAAGAAAGTCAGGCTTTCAGAGGCACTTGCCCAGATCCTATAGAGTGTCTGCACAAGTGCAGTAAGCAGTAAGGTGCAACTTCAGCAGTTTTCAGAACGACATGGAAGATAACAGTGACTTCTCTTGCTCCACTTGAGCTTTTCAGTAAAAGGTATGCTCTTTTCTTTGAGTAGAATACCTGGAATCAGGTAAAACTGAGCAGTATCTGACTTTCAGGAATGCTATGATCTTGCGGGAGCAGAGAAATAGGAGAGTTGGCATTAACAATCTCTATGAGAAGCGCTGCTGGCACTTGTGAAGCTGTGTCTGACCTGGCCTTGACTCCAAAAGGGAGCAGAATGATTGCGAGGCATGTGGTATGACTGTCATGCAATGGTGCCAACCCTGAGCCCGCTTTTGCTCTGCAGTCACAGACCTCCTACAATCTGCCAAACAAGCTGCATCTCCTTGAACTATTTAGCACAGCTTTCCCTGTCCATCAGGCAAGCAGGATGTGCTGGTGGCAAGCAGAATAACAAAAGGGGTATTTTTTTCCCACCCCTGCGGAAATTGTACTCAATGCCCTACAGAGTGCTCTTCCTCTTAAATACCTGACCTTGCAATTTTCTTATAAACTGGCTATGAAAAGCAGTGCTTTGTGCTGAGGTGGCCGCTAGGCTGAAGTTCCAAGGACTGAACTTCGGACCAACCACACCTTTTTATTTTACTGTAAATTCAAAGTCATTTCAGGCTCTTGTTTAGTATCAGGAAATTTACTTTAAAAAACAACTTATTCTTTAAATGTTTAAACTTCACTTATGGAGATATTTTACAAGATTTAGTCCCCAGTACTGAATTTGAGTAGAGGTCTGCAAAAGATGTAAAATGGATCCAGCCTAGGAAGATCAGGTTCCAGGGCTGTGGATAAATAATGCTGCCGGTATTACTTATTAAATGTAAGAATCAGGTTCAACATGCACAGCTATTTACAGAATTTCATTGTAAGAATCAGAAGAGCTTTAAAGTAACTATATCCTTTGGACCTGTTGAAAAAAAGAATTGCATAAATTATGTTACCTGTATTTGATTGACAACAGCATCATTAGACAATCCCACAGTAGTCTGATCATTCCCCATTCTAAAACTAAACAGAAATTAAAGTCAGATATTTGTGCTTCCAAACAAATGACACATTTTATAGTTCACAAACTAAAGGTTGGCTTTGTACTGTTTTGTTTAAATATTCAATGCGATTTCTGCATTACACGTGTAATTCTTCTTCAGCTGCAGTACCTACAGCCATGCTAGTTCTCACATGCCTGCAGGAAGATGAAAATGAAGAGATGGATGTTGCAGACTATAAAAATAACCAACACGGCTGCCTCGGAAAGACAAATACCCTTCCTGCCCCCACTCCTCCCGATAATACAGACACATGCGCCAAATCCGGCACCGGGCTCTGCTCAGCGGCGGAAGGAATCCCTCTCATCAGTGGAGCGGGTTACACAGACGTGCTATTCCGAGGCCTGCACACCCCGATACCGGCCGTCCTCCCCCTCCGCGCCACCACA
>NW_009931198.1:0-266 GCF_000696875.1 Nestor notabilis
CGACCGCGCATCCTCCGTGCGCAGCCGTGGCCCCTCGCCACCTTCCCTCCGCCGCCAGGCCCTGCCAACCGCTGGTCGGTACCTGCCCGGCCGTGTGCTTCCTGCACGGATCTGTCCAGTGAGGAGATGACACAAACCTTGGGGGGACTCTTGTTGAGCTTCCCTTTCAGCTAAACACAATAGTCTAAAAATGAACTGAAGGTTGGTGGTGGGTTGATGGTTACAGAAATAAGACATTACACATCCCTGTGACTGTCCATATTACT
>NW_009931198.1:278-12080 GCF_000696875.1 Nestor notabilis
AATAATATGATCAATGGTCTACTTGCAGAATGATAGCTTTACCTAACCATACATATACCTGTGGTATACCAGGTAATATGGCAACCATCTCCAAGCACTTGCAGGTGGAGGACTCCAAGTTAAAAAAATCTATATAGATCATCAATAGCAGAGGCTAGTAAAAAGGCAACTATAAAAGGATCTTGCCAAATGGAGTCTGACAGTTAATAGCACTTGGCAAAACAGTAATTACTAAAGGCTATTTTATGTCACAGCTTCACTGCTACTGACATGAATGTGACACATTCCATTTTAGGATAACTATCTACAGAAGTGCTGAGATCATACCCCACGAACCACAACAAATCCATGAACTACACTTTCAAACACAGGTTACTCTCTCGTTTTGCTGGTCCCTGGTGTATTATACACATCTGAAATTTGCAGGATTAAGCAATAGGGACCTTCATTGGCCATTTCGTGCTTCTTATCTCCCTCCAAAACATAATAAACTTTATATAAACGGATGCATACCTGACCTGTTCTCTAGAAACTAAAAACAGAGCCTCAACTTTGACAATCTTTCTTGGTGCTTAAGGGGCTTGTTTGTAAGGCATCTACCACAGTGTCCCTTTCTAATGTTTAAGTATACTGGTCCCAGACCAGCTTTCATTGGTGATTAAAAATAGTTTACTGCTTTATCCATGACAAAGCTACATTAGCATTCAAAATATTTGGTAGATATTAACAGAGAAAAAACACTTAAGTCTTGCTCTTGCAAACATAAATTGATGTCACAAGTCACTATTACGGGACTCAGAATTTATTTTCTTCCTTTATCATTTTCTGTCCTATTTCCACCTCTACCTCCTTGCAACAGCTATGACAGCTGGCAGTTGCTTTGCTGGGCCTTATTTACCTCAGTGATATGATACAAAATGTGGTGCTCTGATGCCTTCATTCAGCCTACTGGGGGATCTGGCAGTACCAATGAAAGGCAGAGGGTAGGACCACGTTCCTGAGAATGGGGAGAAGCAGCTACCTTTTTTTTATGGTGGCGAACTATTAACATTGGCTCCTTATTTCATGAAACTGGAGCTTCCACTACTTAACCACATCAAGCAACCTTGTTAAGACCCTCTCATGACAGCTTCCCTAGTGTTAAATCTTGACAATAATCTAGTAACTGAGTGAAGCAGCTCACTCAGGGAGGGAGAAGGTTTCTACCAGATCACTGAGCTGAACTGATCTGGCTAGGAAGTTGGTGGATGTGTGGAGAAGGAGGCAGAGAATAGAAAGCAAGTAAGCAGAACTTGCTTGCTTGCTCATTAACATATCATGAGAAGTTTAAAAGCCTACTCCTGCTAAATTATGTTGTACCATACCTTTTGCTAGTTGTGAGACTTACCAACATGTATCCACTATGAATGAAAAGCCAGAATGGAATAATTTCTGACCTAAGTATTTTCAGACTTACTCCTTTTTGATGTCCACAGTCCACATATGATAATATAATCTAAATTTCTAAGTCATTATAGAAGAACAAGCTCAGAAAAGAGACACCACCAATGGTTTTATTAAAACCAAAATTATGCAGTGCTTTCAACTCTTGCATTCTGCCAGTAAGCAATTCGCACATACAGAAAGCTAATGAACAGTTTCAAGTGTTTACTCTTAAATAATTTTACAACCGATGACAAACAAACAGTTCTAATTCCCAAAGATGTAAACATTTGCTTGTGCAAATCAACTTTTAACACACTATGGCTTCTTACATCCATCTCTTGCAACATTATCAGCATCTAAAATCTGCTTCTGCACCATAAACTTAACACTATTCTATTGCTCTAAAAATAAGTTAAAACCATCCTGCCATATTAAGATAAAAACATTTTACTGCTCACAACTGAAAATACTTGGTGCCTACTGCAGAACACATCGCTGGATGAAGTTCTAAGACTTTTCACTTCTTGAATGAACTGCACATTTATTTTGCCTGTGTTCCAATAATTCTCCAGTGTGTACATATGTCAAAATATGATTTACTCAAGGAAAATACGCTCCCAATTTACTCCAATAAGAAATAAAAATACACTGCTGCAAAAGAAGTAGAGCTGGTGTAAGGTCTTAAGTGTACAATACACTAAAAACTTAAAGTTTTAAGTGTATGGTAGCACTACTTTAAGTACACTTAAAACTAAGCAGTAAATTTAACTACCAATACACAAGCATCAAGACATTTTCTTTCATGTCTGTTAGCTTTGTTTTAAATGTCAGAAATTTTTTAACTTGGTACTTAGTCTAAATATTGAAAAAATTCTGGGAGATGCAGCATGTTTTCAGAAGCTGAGATAATCAAGTAAGGGATCTAACAAAAACATTTGTAAAACCAAGTTATTTTTGGTTTAGATGTCAATTTCATTTGGGTGAACTAACATTTGCAAAAGTTTCAGTAAATGAAGAAAACATCAACTGTTATTTGTACAAGTTTATGACTCATACAGTTAAAAAAATAAGATACAAATAGAGCTAAAACAATAATCATACAAATTTAGATTTTCCAAAAGTTAACCAAGTTACAATAAGGCAAATTAACCATCGTATTTGATCTTATAAGTCTACAGGTTTCGCAGCTGGTAGCAGTTTCACTTTAGATATTGGATTCTTTGGAGAGCCTCTATAACAAACTCTTTCTTTTCCCGGAGCACCTCTTCCAATTGTAGATTTTTCTGGAATATTTATATTTACATTAACTTTTAAATTGGATTTCACCATTTTGTGATTGGTTAGATCTTCTAGAACAGACTTTGATGAATGAACAGTCACTTTCTGTTCGTGGATTCCAGCAGTTCTGACAGAAACATCAGGTTTGTCTGACGGATTTAACAGCCTGACACATGATTTGGATGGTAAGTCTAGCTGCTTATGAGATACACAAACTTGGTCATATGTACTTTCACTCCTGAGTGGCAAAGCCACAGAACTTTTTGAGGGCTTGTCTGTGCAGGACAATAGTGCAGAATCATAGCTCAAAGATTTAACAAGTGGTGAACCAACATCACTCACTTTAAGAAGCTGAGTGCTTACAGATCGTCTGTTAGCCTCCAATAAGGAATTAATTCTTCTTACAGACTGTCTAACAGGAGTACGTTGAAACTTAAGAGGTGGTTTAGTTTTGCTTACAGAACTCAGATCATTTAATGAAAGCTTGTTAAACCATTGTATGTGGTCAGAAACCTTTCCATGGTCAGAAACAATTGATGGTTTAGTTAAAGTTTTATCAGAATTTTCAGCTTGCAAGTATTGTTTGCCAACTTCATTTTGGGATTTGGGCAACTGTGAAGTAGGAAGCTGTCCAGCCACAGGAAGTTTAGCAGTACCTTCTTCCACATTACAGCATTTTACCATAGAGTTTTCAGCTGTTTGTGAGTGCGTTAATTCTATTTCCTCTTTTCTTCCAAAGGTATCTAATTTGTTTAAGTCATCTTTTGATGAACTGTTCTGAACAGCCAGCTTATGTTCCCTGGCAAGTACTTGCGGAAGTTCTGTTACATTTTTTATATCTGGCTTCAGGGCCTGAAGTTCAATCTCAATAGAAGTTTTGAAGTTTTTTTTCTCCAAAAGTTTAATTTCATCTTTTTTTGATTGCTGTTTATCAACAGCATAAGATTGATTAAATTGGTATGACAGCTCTCTGGATTTTGTATTTGCTAGATGTTGAGAAACTTCTTCAGCTAACAATTCTTTCTTTGGACTGATCCCACTGACACACAAGGTTTCCTTTAATGTTTCATCTGCTACATCTGAAAAGGAAGACTTTGTATCACCTCTCAAATTGTGAAGATTACTTCCAGATGCAGAGAAAGCTTGCTTAACTTTCAGCAATGTTTCTGCAGTCAGATTACTTTCCTCTTCACAAAGTTGCAAGCTGTTGTCTTGTTTGCTTGCAGCTGTGGATTTGAATTCACCTGGAATTACTGGTGGCTTTCCAAATATCAAAACAGATTCTGAAGAACTGATTCCCGTTTTAGGGTGTCCTGGCAGAATCCCCTCATTTTGGCTGATCAACTGAGAATCTGCAACAGTAGGACTATTCCATGACATTCGATGAACTACTTTATTGTGACATTTTGGAGTTAGCAAGTTTTCTTCTGACTTGCTCACAGTCTTTGAACCTTAAAATAAATATCATAGTGTTTAAGAATACTATCTCATGATTGTAATATTGTAATGATTATAGGCAAAATTCTTGCTGGAAAACCTGAATTATCAAAGCAGCACTGAATTTAAAGATGCTATTGCTCCTTTAAGTTTCGGAGATGCAGAAAAAAAAAAAAAGATTGTAATATTAAGAACTGAAATCACATATCTCATCTTGCTTAACAAGAGAACTACTAAATACACTAGAAACACAAGCTTGTCCTAAACTGATTATTTTTCTCCAGAAGCCATTAACTTTTATTCATAAAGTTACTTCTGGGAGAGAGAGGGGAGAAAAAAAGTTTTCCCCATCTAACACATTCTGTTAGATGCTTACCTTTCTTAGGGAATTTTTCACTGACACACGGGCTGAAGAGCACATCTTTTTTCGCAAATTCAGTTCTGCTTTCCAAACCTTGTTGACTTGCAAGACGCCTTCCAATATTTTCAGATCTATTACCAACTGCACATCCTGATACAATATTCTTGAACAAAAGGCATTCATTACTTTCATATAAACTTGTAATTTGGAATCTCATTTACAGAGGAACTTTCAAGGAAAAGGCTATGTAAATCAGCCATAGCAGCCTTTTCTTGGCTACACTTCATCTTCCCTTGATTCTCTGTAGACCTGGGTAGGGAACAACCCACCTGCAGTCAGGTAGGCTTAACTACACTCTGAACATAGTGATTCTATGCATAGGCTCTGCAATATTAGAATTTCAGAAACTGAGACCAACTGATCACAAGTGTGTCAAATCAATCCCAGCTAGTAATTTCCCATTCAGCCACTTGCTCATTCCCTCCACTCTCCAGCAGTATGATGGAGAAAATTGGAAAGGCAAAAGGGGCAGGGGAAACAAAACCATCCCTACCTCCCAAAAAGACCCCCACCAAACAAAAAACCCCCCAAACTACAAAATCCACAAGTGACACAAAAGCAGTCACTCATGACATTTAGACCAATGCCCACCAAACCCTGAGTAGTGGCTACTTTACCAAAACTCCCCCCATCCCAGTTTTATTGGCGAGCACGACACCATTATCGAACAGTTCCTTGGTCGGCTCAAGGTCAGCTGTCCAATGTCTCCCCTCCCCTAGCCAAACCCAGAACAAGCTGAGCAGTTACCACTATGAAACTAAACCTAGAGTTTCTTGTCCTTGATAGCAGGTCCTTCCTGATACTGAAACTGCAGTGCCCAAAACTTGGGATTAAAATTTGCACAGTAACAAGACAACTAGGTTAGAAGCAGAATACTTACCATTTCCCTGTTGCTTTTTCCCAAACCAAACTTCAAGCGTAACGACCTACGAACCATTTCTTTTCGGCTAATCTTTGGAGAAAAACAACCTGTCTTTCCTGATTCAGCCCTGGGAAGACAGAGGAGAAGAAGTGACACTAACTCTTTAGAAGGGCAATGAAAACATACTGACACTTATTTATGGCTATTTCCTCTAGTTCTACCTCTTCTATTGCCTTCTTGCCAGGCTTTTCTAATAGGCACAAAAGGATACTTTACCAGATCTTTTGTTTTGAGCTCCATTTTGCCACATTAGAAGATCTGGTGATTTTAAGATATTACAAAAATTTGGTATGTTTTGAACACCAAACAAGATTGAGATTTTACACATCATTAATCAAGGGCTCTAGACTTACCTTTACAATTTATCTTTAGTTTGAGAGTTAAAGCAAATTACCTGTATAATTTTTTGCTTGCATGTCTTTTACTTCTTCTGTTCCCTGTACTAGACAAATGATTTTCACCAGCAGTTGAAGGAGACAGTGAGGTTTGTGATGACTCAAGACACACACAAGGGCTTGCTTCAAAATGAACTACAGGAACAAAACCATATTTACATGATCTTAAAATAGTCACTTTTTTTTTTTTTTCAGATAAAGACTTAACAGTTAATACAATAAGGAATAAGTTTTTAAACAGCACAGATTTGTTTGTTTGTTTTGTGGAGTGCTGGCTTGAAATTATTTTGACTTCCACTTTTCTTTAATATTAAACAAAGCTGTTGCTTGTAGCATCCATAGAAGCAGCTGGATTGTAATCAATTGCATGCTACTGATATTACTACCTCCATTATATTTCCACACTGCTATCATCAGATCCTCAAACTCATCCTCCTAAGTTCCTCAAACTTAAGAGCTTAATAAGAAAAATTAGATTCAGTCTTATTATTTGCAGTGTGCTTTTTTTACATACCTAGCTAGAACAGTTAAAGAAACAACAAATGAAAGAGTTGCTATTCTACTAAACGTTTTTTTGTGAAACAGATGCACTACTTCTCTCTTTAGGAAGTGTCATTGATTTAGTTTGCTTATCCATAGAAATAAGAATTTCATGGTGAGCATGAAATGGTTTAATAAAGCAAAGCAATTCTCAACTGAGTTAAAACAAACCCTGATCTTCAGGCAAATCAAACATAGCCAATCCAGAAATTTCTTTTTATTCTGACTTCAGTTGGCATCACATTCAAGAATCAAACAAGAATAAAACAAGATTTGCAGAAGAGCCTGATACTTGGAAGCACTCTAGTAGAATGAAGTGGTATTAAAGCATTGTCCAAAGTATTTTTTTTCCCCTATAGATTGAGGGTTTTTAGGATCTAGAGAAAACGAGAGGTGATTGGATTCAAGAAAAACTTTTATAATGGCATCAATTACATTTCACTTAGAGCCAGCTATTTAAGTATTTAGGAGAGAGAAGAGTACAACTTTCAAAAGATTGGAAGCATAGGCAGTCTTCATGGATTTGTGTGCTAAGACATAAACACAAGTATAACCTAGGTGACACAGAGGGACTGAAAAAAATAAAAGGGCATGAGGATGGCAGATTTGAAGGACTAATAAAACATAAAATAAGAAACAGATTTCACTTATGCTCAATCCATGTAACATAACAGTCAGTGATGAACATAAACACAGACTATTCACTAAGACAGCGAAGTAGTGCAAAGAGCACTGTTAAGTGAAGTTTATCAATGACTGCCTAACAAGAATAAAAGGCAGTACATTTAAAAGCCATAAGCAACCTCTTCAAGCAGCACAGAAGAAGTAAAGGCACTGTACCTGACGCTGGTGTTGAGCTGCTGGTGAAAATACTACTTGGTAACAACTCAAAAGCAAAACTATGCTTTAAAGATCGTCTCTTCTTGCTGGACAAGCCCTGAGAGCAATCAGCTGGAAGTTTACGTTTGGTACTTGGAGTAAGAACCAGCGGAGTCACGGACGAAAGGACTGAAATTAAAAAAAAAACACCCAAATTTGCAATAACAACTTAAAATGTTGAGAGCTTACTAGAATATAAACGGGTTTGTTTTGTTTGTTTTTTAACTCTGAAAGAGTATTACTGTAAAAGCTCAGCCAAAGTGCATGCATTTTGAACAGGCAAAGCAATCAGTATAGCTTAGGGGTTGTTTTTATTTTGTTGTTTTGTTGCAAAGTAGAGTACCAGCAAGGAAAATCCAAACCTACACATTAACAACATAATACAGGTATAAGGAGGGGGAAAAAAAAGTACATATTATATTAGGTATCTTATGTAAGTTTAAGAAAGATTAGAAGTGAAAGAATATCAGTCCTGGCAAATTCCTAAAATGATAAAATGCTGCACTACCGTCTTAGCGTGCATTAGATGAAAAGCGCAAGTTCAGTTCTGTAATTCTAGAACTGTGCACCCACTGCTGCAATGATTGTAGCTGCTCCAAGAACTACAGTAAATGTAGTATCCTCAATAAATATGTATCTCTATTCAAAGATTTAAACTACTTAAACATAATCACTTATCTTCAACTAAGTTCTAGTTCTTCAGTTAAAAAAAAAATAAAATTGTAGAATATAGTTGACAAATCCAGAAGATACTGCATAGGCTTTATTTAGTACAAATACACCAATACCTACCGCTGCTGTCTTGTTGCGGTGTAGTGGAAGGTGTTCTGTTAGATTTAAATTTATTCAATGCTCCACTAACAATATCTGAAATGCAAGACACACCGAGGAATCAAATTTAAATACAAAGTTTGTCTTGCTCTATTTTCAACTCAAGTTTAACTTGTATTCTTTCAGTGAGAAAAGCAAATCAGTTTTAATGCTTGTTTTACATAAGAAAACTATCATAGAATAGTTAGGGTTGGAAAGGACCTTAAGATCATCTAGTTCCAACCCCCTGCCATGAGCAGGGACTCCACACACTAAACTATGTTGCCCAAGGCTCTGTCCAGCCTGGCCTTAAATGCCTCCAGGGTTGAAGCATTCACAACTTCCTTGGGCAACCCATTCCAGTGTCTCACTACCCTCACTGTGAAGAACTTCTTCCTTATATCTAATCTAAACGTTCCCTGTTTAAGTTTAAAGCCATTATCCCTTGTCCTACCACTACAGTCCCTAACGAAGAGTCCCTCCCCAGCATCCTTGTAGGCCCCCTTCAGATACTGGAAGGCTGCTATAAGGTCTCCATGCAGCCTTCTCTTCTCCAGGCTGAACAGCCCCAACTTCTGTTTTCCTTAAGAAAAAAAAAAACAAAAACAAAACAAACAAAAATCATGCACGTATGATGGAAGTTTCTTGTAAAAAATTCTACTGGTCATTATAAAATTATATGCCTTGTGATTTCTTGTAGCCAAACCCAGCAGGTATCCATTCAAGTCTTCCTCAAAGTCTCAGCAACTTTCTTACTTTACTAGACAGTCATCTTGAAGCCGAAAAGCTCTTAGAGCTTTGGTGTTAGGCCCAAACAGAAGTATGAAAGTAACATACAACTTTTTTGTGAACTGTGTTTTTGTTTTGGGGAGTTGTTTTTTTTTTGAAGGCAAAATTAAACCCAGCAGAGTATTTTACCCAGCATGAAGTTTTATGTCTACCCTGCTTTTAAAAGTATAAAATAGAAGTATTTTTATTAAGTGGTATTGCAACCTGCAGTCCTAGCTCATAGCAAATCTTAGCAAACAAGCCCGTGGTCTTTCTTTATGGTGTCTAGTAGCTATCAGGCAGTTTAAAAACTCAGCTGTGAAAAAGTAAAGTGTAACGCTACTATGTTTTACTACATCTGGAGAAAGAGTAGAAGCTGCCTACTACCAGAACCTATTCCACAGAATTAACAGATTCTAACTGCTTCTCCTCAAAATTTTAACATTCACAAATATTCATAGCTTTGCAACTCCAGGATGATGTCCCTTCTTCAGAGTGGAAAAGCCTATTACACACACACAGACAAGGGGGGGAGAGGAGGGGAAATAGCAGCCTTGGCTAAATATATACAATAACAAAACTTTAATTTAATTACTGTCATGTTTAATATTCCATATATACAATAATAAAACCTTAATTTCAATAACTGTCATGTTTAATATTCCAGGCACATGAGCTAAATACATACTGATATTTTATAACAATACATACAAGATCAGTGTTATAGTGGATTTGAAGTCAAGAATATGTGTTCCATAGTACTTCTTCAAAGAAAATGCAGAACAGAGAACATACCGTTTGATCGGCCATATTTGGCAAAAGAAAGAAACTACTGAATAGCTAAACTGAAAAACCAAAAAACCCACACCAAAAAAACAGAACCCCAAATGAAACCATACAGATCCATATCAGAGAACACAGTATCAATATCCAATTGATAGTTATGCTTCAAAACACAAATTAGTTATCCTAATTTAAAACACGCATGCCATTTATATCCTTGCCTTCTCATGGTCTGACTTAAAGTATAAATATTTAAGTTTCCAAGTATAATTTCAAAACTAGCAAGAAAAAAAAAAATCTTTATTGGTATTCTGCAACAGGATCTGGACTCCACAAAAAGCCAGAACATGAATCTGGCTTCGCAAATCTGAACACAAGCAAAATAGCGTCCTTGTTAGACAACAGACGCACCAGAATAAACTTGAAGTTAACATACAGTAAAGATTACTGAGGTCTTGTATAGATTTTCAAATCAAACCAAACAAATTTCACAAGCCTCTACTCTGCTTGTGGAAGCAGCATGTGCTTAGGATCATCAAACCTCAAGTTTCAAAACAATTCTATTTTAGTTGCTGAAATTTTCAGACAATAAACCTACCCCCAACACTTTGGTGCCTCCTCTTCTTGCATTCATTAGGAGATTCATTTTCACCGTCTTCATGGCCCCACAGTGAGGGAGTAGATTGAAAGGCATCAACACCTAACATTGCAGGAATCTTTTCCAAGATGAATTCTGGTACTTGTCCTGAATTAGTTGAGAAATATTTTTTTTTAAGCTATTTTAGAAGTTGAAAAGCTGTAAACAAGTATGTCAAACAACATTTTGATAAACATTTATCATCTTACCAATTTCTGCTGCGTGGTCAATAAGTGTTTGCACAACACCAGCTTGCAAGCGAATTTTTTTTCCTGTACTGGCTGACATCTTTTCATTTTCATTCGAGTGCAAGAGATTGGGAGCAAAAATCACTGCCAGATTACTGCTATCCATTCTGTTTTCATTTGATCTTAACAAGAAAAATTTCACATAAATTATCAGCACATAAACAATGGAGAGAGAGAGAGAGAGAACACTAAATAAGACCAATAGAGTGTGTGTGGGGGGAAGTGGACTCATTCATGTGACTGTTTACGTACTGAGAATAGTATGTGTAGACTTACACACCCCAGGCTAAGTAACCACATAACTATGTTATTTAAATCAAGAGGTTATAGACCGTGGTTAGTTCTGGGGAATGCAAGGCACTACTTAGATGGCGTTTTTTTGTCTCTAAATTGGAGACATCAATTTGATAGATGGACCACTCAGTGGATAAAGAACTGGCTGGATAGCCACACAGAGTTGCGGTAAACGGTTCAATGTCCAGCTGGAGACCAGTAACGAGTGGTGTCCCTCAGGGATTGGTGTTGGGACCCATCTTGTTCAATATGTTTGTCAGTGACATGGACAGTGGGATTGAGTGCACCCTCAGCAAGTTTGCTGACGACACCAAGCTGTGTGGCTCGGTTGATACGCTGGAGGGAAGGGATGCCATCCAGAGGGACCTTGATGTGCTTGTGAGGTGGGCCGACGTCAACCTTACGAAGTTTAACCAAGCCAAGAGCAAGGTCCTACACCTGGGTCAGCACAACCCCAGGCACAGCTACAGGCTGGGCAGAGAAGAGATTCAGAGCAGCCCTGCGGAGAAGGACTTGGGGGTGGTGGTGGATGAGAAGCTTGACGTAAGCCGGCTTCAGTGTGTGCTTGCAGCACAGAAAGCCAACCATATCCTGGGCTGCATCAAAAGAAGTGTGATCAGCAGGTCAAAGGAGGTGATCCTGCCCCTCTACTCTGCTCTTGTGAGACCTCACTTGGAGTATTGTGTACAGTTCTGGTGTCCTCAGCATAAAAAAAGACATGGAGCTGTTGGAGCAAGTCCAGAGGAGGGCCACAAGGATGATAAGAGGACTGGAGCACCTCCCTTACGAAGACAGGCTGAGAAAGTTGGGGCTGTTCAGTCTGGAAAAGAGAAGACTGCATGGATACCTCATAGCAGCCTTCCAATATCTGAAGGGGGCCTACAAGGATGCTGGGGAGGGACTCTTCATTAGGGACTGTAGTGGTAGGGCAAGGGGAAAGGGGTTTAACTTAAACAGGGGGAGGT
>NW_009931198.1:12231-16269 GCF_000696875.1 Nestor notabilis
AACTAGATGATCTTAAGGTCCTTTCCAACCCTAACTATTCTATTCTATGCTAATTTTATCAGTCACTCCATTTGCTTTCCAAAGAAGTATGAGGAATACATCTATGGAAGAATGGAACAAAGCCTAGTCTCCAGGAAAATACAGTTTCATTAAGGTAACACTTTGGATTTATGAAAAAAAACCCCCATGACTGAATTCTAGAGAATGCAGATAAAGTCATAAACCACTCACAGAAAGTTATAGCAATTGCCTGGAAACAGAAGTCATTAAAAGAACTGAGAGATCTCTGCAAGGACTCTTTTTACACTGACCTTAGAGACACAGCTCTCAGAAAGTTGAAAAAGTATCTCAAAGCTTCAATTGTTCTGTCAGCCATCAAACATGACAGCAACACAGTTGCAGTTTTCTTCTCATTTCCTAGCTGCTGAGCTTTGAAAAGGCCTTCCTGCAGGTGAGGTGGAAGGATGGGTTCTGGCAGCTCTCTAAAGAACTGTTTAAGAAGTCCTGCAACATCACATGGTAGTGCAGCTGAGAGGCAGTTTTCACCTTGATCCAGTTTACTCTGAAATTGTTCATAAGAAAGGCAATTTGAAGTCTTCAATATACCATCAAGATTCCTAAATTCAGGCAATAATCCTCTAGCCCATATCAGAGAAGACATTCACATCTTCCCCATTTTGTAGTTTCAGCCTTGTCATGTTTTACTTAACTACAGTATCTACAAAGAGACACATAATGCTGTCAGACCACGTGTTAATTTATGTATTTCACGTGCCCATCCTTCTGGAAGAACACTGCCAAACAAATATCCTTATGGTATCCAGTATGCATAACTGCCAACAAGGTTTTTCAGTCACAAGTGTACTCTCACCTTCTAGAAAGCTGAAAAAATTCCGGGGCGGGGAAGGAAACAAAACAACAAAACTGAAAAGGGAAAAAGTGAGTTTGCCAGTTTCTGGACCAGAGCTCTTCTCGTTTCTAAAAGCAAGTAATGTTACCTGTCTACGTCCAATACTAAAGCTCAAATCTGACTGAAAGGAGTCCAAAAACTAAAACATGCAGATGACCAAGTGAAATGCAGATTTTTTTTTTATTATTAAAATAAAAAAGTATTTAGAGAGTACCTTTAAAGCTTTTAAACGAACAAGAGATCCAGACTTTCTGAAGAGTCCCTCGGTCTGAACATGTTCTTCCAAATATTTACAAGAATCAACAAGAAAGCTGAGGAAAGAACAGTAACATAGTAACATAGTTCTGACATTCAGAATAAGGTTTACATTTTTCCAGAAAAGCTATTAAATGATAAATACATAAAACATATATCCCCAAGGACAAGTAGTATAAAGAAATACAACTGAATGATACGTGTGGCTCTGAATTCCCATATAACTTCTGCATCCCTTCTTCTCCAACTGAAACTATAACTATTCTTACATCTCCCAAAAGCTTTAGCAGGCTTGGAAAAACACATTAACTCTTCTAACAAGAGTTCAATACTATAAAGAGAGCAACGTAAGCATAAATCTAAGTATCAAGTGTTAATTTACCTTGGAATATGACCATATTCTGGCACAAGTGATTGCGGTAACGCATGAAAAGATATTCCAAAGATTTTACCCTAAAACAAAAAATTCAATTAACATTACTCAAAAGCTGATAGAATTACCAACTACATACTGTCAGGAAAAGCATGTATTGCACAAAGTACAATGGAAAGGGTGGTTCAAAGAACAGTCTCTCAGATAAGACAGATAAGGGGTATTGTCAGGAAAAGAACTATCATTTCTAGCTATCTGTGCCTATCCTGTTACAGGTAACACCCTAGACTACAGTGAAAGAAAAGAAGGGTTTTCTGCGGTATGTTTTGCACTTTTTATTTTACAAGGGGACCATTTCCAGGTAAGGTCCCCAAATCAGTAAGGATATTAAGACTGCTCTGGAATCTCACCATACCTTTTTGAATTGACTAAATCCTATTTTTCTTAAAAATCAATACAACAAATTTTTAATTTTAAGTGGATTTTTTTTTCCCTTCAGCTGATGCATCTAAGATTGCTGATTCAAGGAGGATTAAACTCAACAGAACAGTCTAGAAAACTGTTCTGAACTCTCACATTTAGCATCTGTACTTAAATTGTTATGATTCTACTGTCTCACAGCAAGACATCTGCTTATCTGTTATATATTAGAAAATAAGCAATTTCTTCAGCATCTACTGATGCTCACCTACATCATTTAAAAAAAAAATGCTTATCCAAGATTACTGCACAGTTGTTACAGTTATAAAAGCCCACATTTCAATGTTACAACTTGTGCTTTTATTTCTCTGCCCCACCTCTTTTCTACTTACATTTGCAGAACATGAAATCCAGCCCCTCCTCAAACGGAAGAGGATTGGAATCATACCCAACTAGTTACCAGAGATGAATGCAAACTCTTAGTCATTTATACCTGAAATTCAAAGTGCTGACCATGTTGAGAAAATAGTTAATCAATAACTAACCCATTAGGCCACCTTGGGCCTAATCTGTCCTGCAGAAAACAAGTATAACTCAATAAGGGAAGAGAAGCAACATTGTCATTGTATTCCAAGTTGCTACTAATAGTACAAAAAGAAAACTAACTCCAAGATACATAACATTTGGGTTTTGGTGTACGTGTTGTCGTGTGTCATGCGTTCCCCCACCCTGTAATTACAAGATTACATAACAGAGAATTGCAAGTGACTGGTAATGCAACATTCAAAATTTGTAACCGATACCCTCACTTTACTAGGTTTTGTTTGAAACATCAGAAGCAATGATTTAAGTTCTTAAAGTTGTCTGTTCCTTTACAATAGAAACCCAATGCACCCAGCAAAACAATATATAGCTTTGCCTACCTTGCTCAGTTTTTATTTAAACATACGTTTTCTTCCCCATATTTAAGTACCACAGACAGCTATATACATACTTTTTATCACCACAAACATTTATTATTCATAGTTCTTATTACCTTCAAATGGAAGGAAGAGAGGGGAGCCTAGAAACCACATTCTTGATATGGCTTTTACTTTACCATTGCTCTCTGCATTTCCAAAAAACTCAACTCAAACATGTTTTTGCAATTTTCTTGGCTTACATTGAACCAAGGGTCACTACAGCACTTTGTAACATCTTCTCAGCCTTACAGAAAGCTCATTGTGAAAATGCTCAGTTCTGTGCCATATCAGTTGCACAGAGATCTTGGTTAGGATGTGGTAGCAGCCATGCTTTAAGTCTTCTAAATGGTCTTCAATCCTGAATAAACTGGCATCTGTTATGTTTAATTTTATGTAAGAGTACTGAGGCAGAAAACACGCCTTTTCCTTCAACAAATTCAAAGTAAGTATTTAAGGTAGCAGGACAGATTTCATTCCTCAGAGCACAGATCTCTGTAGCAAAATACATATAAACATGTCTTATACTAACAGTCTATGAAAATAAAGCCCTTCAAAGCAAGCATCTAAGGAATCTGTAAAAATAAGAGACACAAAGCTTTTAGAAACAGTAGATATGTATTCCGAGAAATAATACAATGACGAAGATTTAAATTCCATTGTGAGTGAAATAAAGCACACTAAAGTGTAAAAAGCTCTTGCACAGATCAGAGGCATGGTTAAGTGGCTATCAACTACATCAACAAAGAGGAACACATCTTGTTCACCATCCGGTCTGCCTCGCAACATTCAGGTCCTGTACAGGGGAGCGTGTGTGTGTAGCGGGGGGAGGCATTCAGCATCACTAAATCACTATCTAACTAAATCACGACACGGCCACCCTGAGGACCATCTGAAGCATTCGCTTGCGGAGGAAAATGGGGGAAACCCGACTTCCCCCCTTGCAGGGATTCAGCCGTTTCCCCCCCAAGAGAAGGCTATGCCCTATCAGAGGCAAGCAGAAGCTACAGTTACAGTAACGTCCCTGGTGCCAGAATCGATTCCCACCGAGGACGGAAGGCCAGCTCCCAGGCCCAGGTTAGCTTTGCTCACACAGCAGCAGCCGCCACGCTCACCCACCC
>NW_009931199.1:0-2483 GCF_000696875.1 Nestor notabilis
TGAAGGGGGCCTATAAGGATGCTGGAGAGGACTCTTCATCAGTGACTGCAGTGAATGGCCAGGTTGGACAGAACCTTGGGCAACATGTTCTAGTGTGAGGCCATGATCTTAAGATCCTTTCCAACCCTAACTGTTCTATGATTCTATAACTAGCCTTTTAGCCACTGAAACTTCTGATCCCCCTTTAACTAGGAGATCACTTGAAACCACAGGAAGAGCCTGGACATATTCTGGGTTCTCCAAAGCTCTTGGGTCTTCGGACCTACAGTGCTACAGCTGATAAGAGTATAAAGCTTCTGCAAATACTGAAAGATCTGTAAGCTAGTCAGAATGAGAAAGCTCTGTAAAATAATGCTTCAAGATAAATACATCTGCCAATTTACAGAAAGCAACACGCCTGGTATTACCATACCTCAAATAATGGTCATTTGCAATTCTCTGCACTTGGCTGGCATTTATCTTGAGAAAGAGGAGATGCCTCTGTGTGTCACATCATGTCCTCTTTAGCTATAAAAGTGATACTTAAAAAACAGAGATTTACTAGTAAGCTTAAGTCTGAAGAGGAAATGGACTAGCAACAAACTATTTAGATTGCAGATGCTCTTCACATTACCAAGATCCAATTGCTTAACAACTGGGGACTTCCAAAACAAAAATCTTTGCTTGGCATGTCATACTTCACATTAGGTGAATGAACCAAGATTCTATCCATCTCCTAGGTTTTTTTATACTGCTTACCTGGTAAGAGTCAACACTATGTAGTTAATGAGTAGTTTTAATAGAGGGGAAAATTACGTTGTTTTTATAACTTAAGTATCAAAATGCATTTGAACATTCTGTCATTTCTGTAAATATAAGAAGTATCTAGGGGGAGACAATGGAAACTATTTGATTATTGCCAAAGAGAAGTAACTGCTTGGCTGGAGAAGAAAGAGTTAAAGAAGAAACAAAGTACAATTAAGCAGAGCAACCCAGCTGGCTGAGGAGGAGAGAGCATAAGATACCAAGACACCTGGCTGAGAAGGAGAGACCATAAAGATAAGAGACTGGCTATTCTGGGACTGGTTGTGAGATGGTGAGCAGTGTTAAAAAACAAACTATAAGTCAGGAACTAAACATGATAGGCTACAAACAGAATGGTGTGAAAGCTAGAGCAATAGGCTAAAAATAACCATTGTTAGAATGGTATAAAAAGTTAGAGCAGTAGGCAATAAGGTGATTCTCTGCATGACGATGCTCTGGGTCCGTGCTGTTAATCTCCACAGTACATTGGTAAAATACATTAAGTAAATGATTTCTCAACCTGAAAACCAAAATTTCCTAACAATAAATGCCTTCCTCTAACAATTCGAGGAAAGCAGGAGGTCTTCCCCCAGCCTCCAAACTTCCTGTAAAAAGTTTAACTAAAATACAAAGACAGTTCTAGTATTCTGAATAGTTTGTACCTACCTCATTTGCTGCCTTCACGATAGCATTAGCAATCTTTGGGTCAAGACCGTAATCTTGATTTACTTCAGCAGCTGCCCTCTTCAAGATGCCAAAAGCCCGTATAACTTGAACCTGTGACACAAGAATAAGTATAAATGCATAATTTCGTATATCAAAAAGGATTACATGCAGAAACTAACAGAAAAGGAGAATTGGTTCCATTTCTAAATAGTCTTTTTGAGGGCAAACTGATACGTTTCAGTACATGGAAAGCCAGTATGACAAAGCATGTGCACACTAATGCTCTATGCACAGCTACATGTGAAAAAGTAGCTTCATATCAACTCATGCTACACTGAACATCTTCAATAAAAAAACTATATAACGCTACAGCAACAAACTACTCCAGTTTTTCTTCTTCAGAAAAAGACAGATTTCTATTCATCCTGGTTATTAAAAAAAATTAAGCAACACTATAAAATAAAAGCAACATTTGATTTATTTAAACTTAGCAAGAAATATTTCTACCACAAAACAATATCTTGCCACGCAATTTCCAACCCTAATTAAAAGTCAGAGTTGCTCATACATCCAGCAAAAGTCTAAGAAGAATGTATTCACTCTTAAATTCAAAACATACTTAAAAAGAAGAAACTGAACATTATTATTTGAATTACTTACGGGCATCCTTTCTGAAACACCTCCAATCTTGAAGTTCATCGTCGATCGCACAGTTTGGGCACCATAGTATTTGTCACTTGGAACCTTCAGTTCACCAAAGGTATCATATTCTATCCTAAAAGCCTCTTGAGTTGACTACGGAAAAGGACAAAAAAAAAAGGTATTTCAAACACTGGTAAACAGCACATCCTTTTTGAAAGCAGATTCAGTTAAGAAAAATGTTCAAGAAGGAGGAAAAACCAAAACAAAGACACACAGGTCGTCACAGGTACAGTCACTTCAAACACTGTACAGCCTAGCAGCCCCACTGGTGACTGGCAGCACTGCAAGAATTAAGATCTCTGCTGTCCACTGTACGAACCACATCATCCTGC
>NW_009931199.1:2514-6138 GCF_000696875.1 Nestor notabilis
CTTTTGGAAGAACTAGTAACTTCTCTTGGAATTTACAGAATTAGTTTTGTTAAAACCAAACTGAAGAACTAGCACAGTAAGAATTCAGGTAGCATCTGCCCAGCCAACATACACATAACACAATCCCTATCTGAAATCCACAGTGCACAGGAGACTTAGGAAAAATACTGGAAGGAAGCAACTGATTAATCCAGTTCCAAGTTACTGCAATTAATTATCTTCTTAAGCCTAACAAACCAGGAACACAGTTGCCCTAACTGTGCGACTCAAAACAACCCTGCACCCAGGTATATTTTGTGCAGCATTTATGTAAGGCATTATTTCTGTACTATGTATACACCTAGCACGCATTATTACCTAACACAGCAGAAGTCAACTAATTTTAGCCAACGTACACCAACTAAAAAGTCATTTTTCACTTTTTGTGAAACAACCCATTCATTTGTGATGCAGTGAGCACGTTCACACGCAGCTCTACTAAAATTACGGGACCGGACAGGAAGCAACAGCAGTTTCTCTTCCTCTCCCATGCCTTGGTCAGCAAAGTCACAATTTTCTGTGAGAAAGGTGTTCATCCTTCCCCAGAAGAGGAGTCTACCTTTTTGCAGGGTCTTCAGGAAGGGGAAGAAATCTTTTTTAATTCTTAATCATACATACAGCAAACCAATACTGGGTTCATCAGTAAGATATACATATAACAATGCTGGGCTCTGACCAAACCATGACTCTCAGGGTCAAGTGCTTGGGAAAGCTCTATCAGAGCACTGAGTCAGTGTTGCAGTGCAGTTAAAGAAGGAAAACAAATGTTAGGAACTATTAAGAAATGCAGAGGACAGAAAAAGAAACATTGCTATGCCACCATGGTTCATCCACACTTTGAAGTCTTTGTGCAGATTTGGTTCTTTCACCGCCCCCCAAAGCTTGTTACTGGAAATGGTCCAAAGAAAGGCAGTAAAGTAGATGAAAGGGAGGGAGCAGCTTTCTTAAGACAACTGACATCTTTGTTCAGAAGAGAAAACTTGGGGATTAAAGGAAAACTGAGGTCAGTATAAGCATCAGTAGACTGATGATGGGTATTAGCTACTCACTATCTCTTCCAATACAAGAAACAGGAGCTGTAACATTAGGCTAGAAGGAGTCAGGTTCAAAGCAAGGAACAGGAAGTAGCTCCTCGCACAAGTAGCAGCCTGCTTAAACTCCTTGTCAGCTGATGCTGAGGATGCAAGAAGTCTGCACAAGTTCAGGGAACATGAGATAAGCACTCAGGAGAAAAATCTAAACTGGGTTATTACACAGACAAACCACAGACTTGGGAGATCCCCTGATGTGAAAATTAAGATTCTGGGTTAGAATACAAGGAAAACATTGTCTATGTCTGCAGTTTTTTCTCTTCCCTAGGTGTCCACTTCTGAAATCATTCTGTTCCTCGATTTTCTTGATCCATTTTACTAGCTCCTTGCTTGGTGGGTCTCGGTCTTCTTGGACAGGAGCACAGCTGGGTATTGGGCAGAACATCCTCTCCAGCAGCACTGACTACCTGCAGCACCCTGCCCAGCTCCACATCACCGCAGATGGCAAGCTGCAGGCAAGAGTGCTGGGGGGGACACTGCGGCATTTTTACTGTCGTGAGCGGTGTTCCCAACGGGATGGAGACACTCTGCCATCAGGTGCTCCAGCAGTTACATAATGGAGAGTTGAATTACCCATAACCTTTTAGACAAAAAATCTAGCAGTTGCACAATTGATTCCTCAAACTCACATTAGTGCCAATGCTAACAGTGATGCAACAAAGACAAACGGGATCAGTACCTCCTTCTAACTTTAAACAATGCAATCCTGATAGCTTAAAAAAATAAAGTAAAATAAAAAATTACTTCCCTACCTAATTCCATGCTACACACACTCAGAAACTCCACTGAAGTTAACAGGGTGAGGTGTCATTTGCTGATCAACAGAGTAACAGATGAAATTAGGCAAAAAGAAACTAAATTCAGCATTACTTTTAGACTAACATAGCAGCCTGCAGAAGTTACTGTCTGAATTTTAATGTAAATACATGCTTTCCTCACTGCTTAGCACTGCTTAGTGCTCTGCCCTCCAAAATCCCAAGAACCCACAGTTCAAAGCTTATGTAGTTAGGCAAATATAGCTGTACTTTTGCCTTGTTGCAGGGAACTAATCAGCTAAAACTGATTGCATCACAACACACTGGAGATAGTAAAAAGGCAGACCTGCTGCAATAATGCTTCCCATGGAAAATTACATTCTGATTTACGGATGCAGCAACTCGTGGATGTAAGTATTTAAATCATTATTTTTAGCATGTCAAAACCAATCTTTCAAGGGCAGCAGAAAAAGGGATCTGTGCTCAACTGCTCTCCTTTAGCAGATGAAGACTGCTTCCATTTTTTAGCACTGCTTCTCCTTTATAGTATCGAGTCACAAACTCTGAAATTTACTCTTTAGAAACCAAACCCGTGTATGTTACAACATTCAGCCAAAGAAGGACCATTATGACTGGAATTCCATTTAGAATATCTTGTGCAATTTAGGTCTAAGTTAAGGCAACACAAGAGTCATACCGTAGGACAACATGCACATTTGGTTATGTCTACACATGTTCCTAAACAATTCTTTCTGCTGAAAAATCTCTACAAACATCAAAAAGCGTTTGGGTTTTGTTTTGGTTTTAACACTGGTTGGTACATTTTTAGTGGTCCTCTTGGGAAACAAAAGCATACAGAAGTTCTCCCGTAAGAATTCAACAGCTGCTTGAGTTCCAAACTGACTGAGGGATATTTTGCTGTAACTACTGCTGTTATTTAAACCCAAACAATTCATAATGCCTACGTATAGGACAGGTCGTACTTCTGACCAGCAAAGATCAAAAACTATGTTTCTTCTAAGACTGCAGCCTTTCATAAATTCCGGGTCTTCAGCACATAATGAAGGTCATGATCTATAATGCTTTTCCTGGATGATGCCAAACAGAAAAATAAAGAAGGGATCCATTTGACGAGCCAATGTTTGAGTTATATAGTCCGCTCTGACACCAGTTTTCTCATACAAGTATGTTTCATTCACTATGCAGTTTATTCACTCACTGGGAAGCTTGTTCTTTTAAGTGTGATTTTCTACCCCTTAATCAATATCACAAGTTAAAAACTAATGTTCTAGTTGAATTCATTAGCTAATTTAGCAAACTAATGTATTAATAAAATCCTAAACACCCCACTTTCTACAGAAATTCTTCTGAATTACCTCTAAACTACCTCGTTTTAAGGAGTGAACTTACAGAAATGCACCTGAGACTCAGGCTTCCGTGCAGCATCCTAGCTGTCAGCACTGCGATCAGAGCTCGTTATTCAAACAGCATTTTTGTTTCTCAAACCGCATCCAGTTACCAAGTCCCACTCACGTTTTAGCCTGACAGTCTGACTGAGCATGCTTGCTTGAAATCGCAGGCAGTTCTTAGCTGAGATTTCAGGCAGCCCCCAAGATGTTCCTAGATAGCCCCATTTCCGTGAAGATACCGCTTTTTTCTTATTAGCGCCTCAACAGCTCTAAGAAAGGGCATGAAATATCAGAGGAAGAAGCCACTGCGTGCCACAGCACTAACACCCT
>NW_009931200.1:0-3536 GCF_000696875.1 Nestor notabilis
CGGGGACAAGACAGGGACATGGACACGGACACGGACAGGACCTAGAAGGGGGGGGTGGGGGTGGCAAATACGAGATGGGGATGAGGAAGCAATGAGGAGATGGAAAACTTCAGTGGTCCACTTCCACAGCGAGAGAGGAGTTTGTAGGGCTCCCCCCGTCCCCCTCCTGGCGTTGACAACAGTTTACATATAGTCATCGCTGCCCCAGGAACAATCGTGGAAACTTGGACATCCTCGAGATGAAAAAAAAGAGATTTTTCCCAACTCGTTCATTTCAAAACTATGCAAATATTTAACAGTTCTGCACTTTAGCTGTGCTATATTTTTTCCCAGGAAGAGAATGACCCATGCGTATCTGCCATGAGTATTAACCACTGGGATTAAGATTTAAAGAGGAGTGGTGGGACACTGATGTTTTGCCACACTCTGTTCTTGTGGTCCTTTGTAAGCTCAAGGGCATGTGTTGGTGTAAAAGCTATAAGGATTCATTACTGTATTCAAGATGGTTCAGGTTAGGGTTGCAATGTATACATCTATAAACTATGAATTACATTTTGCCCTAATTTTCTTTTTCTGGTGTTTGCAGCCATCAGTTTTCTGTTAGGAAACTGGACCATGGTGAAAGATTTATAACATTAACAGAAAAATAGTGGCCTTAGTGTTATGCCACTGAGCACAGAATTGCAGCAACAGAGGTAGAAAATTCTTAACTGCAGTGTATTTGGCTTCGGCAATTCAACAGAGAAATGACCTCGAAAAAGCCACTGGCTAAGATGGATGAGGCTCCACAGATGTAAATAACTGCACCTGTTGAAAATGCAGTCCACATGGACACGTATTACTGATATGGTCATCAGTTAGCAGTGAACTTTTGTGAAGAGTTTATTTTGCTCATAAACTTTAGAACAAATGCTTAGGGTGGATGTTTTCCAGCTTTCCAAGTTAGATGTAATTTTTAAAAATACCTTTTTTTTAATTGATGTAATAATTCATTTGGGCCATCATTAAAGTGTCTTCATCTGTCCAAGCATTTGAGTGTGTACACAGTCAAATGGGTATGTTGAAAGATGTTTCTGCAATTTTTCAACCCATCTGGAAAAACCCCACTAGACAGTTCTTTGTTTCTATACCTAGGAAAGTTTTGCAATTAGTCAGTATCCTGCACATAAATCAGAACATTTTGACCCATCATTCACTATTACTGCATACCTTAATGTGACTTTAAAAAAAAAAGAAATATATTTGTTAATTTGAAATGCTGAATTGGTCCTGGAATGGTTTCCGCAGAACCACAGTCCCCTTTAAAAGCAGCTTCTGAATCACACCACACTGCTGCGTCTAGAAGAGTATTGGAAGCTGGTGGAATTTATAAACTTTGTGAGACAAATCCCAGAATAGGCTGCATACAAACTGAAATGAACCATCATATCTGGTGAACCTTAGCAGCGCTCACCTCAGCTTGAATACTGAAATGACAGTCTACCTAGAAAATGACATGGGTACTACTAAGTTGTAAGTGACTTCTGCAGAGATGGACAAGGGTAGAGCTGTGGCCCATTGCCTCCAGCACTGCTGTATGAGAAATGCACACAAATTTAGCAGCGAGGGGCTTGGCATAGGTGTGCTCAGGAGTTCTGCAAGGAGCTCCCGTTACATACAGAGCAAGAGTACACCTTAGCAGGAAAGGGCCTGGGAAAGGCTTTCAGGAATCTTCTGAAAGCGAAAAGGTTCTGGTCCCCTTCTCAGTTACTGTGAATGGGTTATCCAGGGGTAGCCTAAAATTGACAGGGGTTGTAGGTATAGAGGCTGGCCTTGAAAATGCCACCCAAACTGTCTTATTGAGCTTTGCTGTGTCTTTTGTAGCCCTGGTCAGCTGTTGAACAGGACTACATACTACCTTGGCTGGCCATCTCACTGCCTTTCTTCTTCCTCCATCATACCAGCCTTAGGCCTAATTTTATCAAGTTCTTATTGCTCCAAGGTCTTGTTTTAACTGAACGTTCAAACTTCAGGATTACCTTAATTGAGAACTTACTCTAAACATGGATCAAAGTGTGTGCAAATTATGAGCTGTTCTTTCCATTCTGAGGAGAGGAACGGTTTTGGTATGGGTAGGAAACAGTGCAAGGAAAAAAAAATATATTGGACAAAATTCCTCAAAAAACTGTCATAAAATGAGTCATGAAGCTGAACTGAATGTGTATGACTGCTCACTGAGTGTCTTTGTGCGGTATCAAACACTCACCCCCCCCCCCCCACTTCTCACCCCTCCCCCCCATTTTTTTTCCAAGCTTGTGTAATTATTCCTATTATGGTATTAGCAATACTTCTGATATATTCCAATGTCAGCAAGATCAGAATCAGTCCTGGGAAACTGTATTCTTTATGTATAGTTTCAACGTCAGCGAGGCTGTCAGACACCAGACGCTGTCAGCAAGCAGCCTGCCTTATGCAGACCATTTAAAAACCTGAAGCTTAGAAAAGGAAGATCATTGCTTTTTTCTTTTAGTGTCTTCTCTTCAACTGCTTAACTGCATTGTTTATTTGCATTTTTTGATGTCTTGCTGGATGAAAGCCTGAGCTGCCAGAACTGCTGGTAGCGCGCTGTTATTAGCCATGCTACTGCCATCACCTGCTTCATGATAACAAGCATCAGGATGGGTTTAACATGGAGGCCATTGTTTTTCTCATTCCATTATTTACTGACTTGTAGTTCTGAAGGATTCATGGTGGTCATCCTGACCCCACTCTCTGGAGGATTTCTGTATTTTAAATTATAAGTCACTGGATCTGGACTTTTCCACTGAGATGGCTCACCACCACTATGTATAGGGCTGCACTTTCATGTATGCATTTGTTATTTGGCCTGTCTGTTCCTTGTGTCGAAGGAGTAGTCATACTAGGAGAAATCGTGAGATCCCTTCACATTCCTTCCTCCTCACAGTCTCTAGCTAGGAGAGATTTCCTTTTACATGGAAGCGCTGCTGCCATAAAACATTTCACAACAGCCTGAGGGCTAGAAATAATCCAACACTTGAGAGACCCAAAACCACTTTTTTCATGTCTGAGGTGTGCTAACATATTTGTCTTACTCCTGGGAAAGCATATTTTGGGAAACACCCTATTCTGCTGATGTGCAGTAAGTGTATTTTAAGGGGTCCAAGGCATTCTCTTGGCTTGTGTCTAAGCCCAGTCTGGGTTTCTGACTGGGCTTAGATGCAAGTAAGATGACAAGTTGCTCAAACAAGGGCAGTTCTGGGCATGACTGAAGTAAAACTGCAGGTACCGAGGGGATGTTATGTGAAAGGGAGGTGCCTTTTCAGTTTAGACATGTTCCCGTTTGGGTGGCAGCTGGGCAGGGATTACAATTTTGGATGTAAAGGCCAGACTCCCAGCCTTGTGGTAGGTGTGTACATCTCTTATTAGAGCTAGTCCCTGTAGGTCTTGATCAAGATAGCTAGTAACTGCCTTGGCTGGAGTGGTAAATAGATTGAAAGCTTTAATTATAGAATCGTAGAATCATAGAATCGTAGAAT
>NW_009931201.1:0-28155 GCF_000696875.1 Nestor notabilis
GAGGCAGCGTGAAGGATTTCAGCGCTGCCTCGGTTCCTGTAAGGAAAAACAACCCGGAAGATCAACTGGCTGCGCTTGCTGTAAAGAAATGGAAGTTATTTAATATAGTTTTGTGTTTTCATTGCCAAGCGGGTGCTGATTGAAGAGGAGAAAAGGTGCAGCAACCTAAAAAGCATGTCTTTATCATACTTCTCTTGCTGTGGCTTGTGATTTCTGCAAGATGCAGCACTGCCTTGTTGGTAGGGACCAGCTTCAGTGCTCTCGTTGGTAGACTGTAGGAAGATGCTAGGTGTCAGTTCTGTATAGTTACTGCCTTGGAGAGGATGCTATGAAAGGTTTCCTGTTTCTTTTTCCTAGGCCAACTGGCATAGCAAGAAGCCCCTGCACTCCAGCAGGAAATACTGTAATCAGTGGACACAGCCTGGGCTCTTCCCATTGCAGCAGACAATTTTATAGACCAATGTGTAGAAGTCAGTGTTGGGTAATGTGGCCAGACATCTGATTCAGTAGCATGGAGCTTTAAAGGTACTATGCTTGAATGAGACTGGTTTAAAAATGGCATAGCTCAGACCTAGGGATTTGGGAGTACTAGTTATTGACAAGCTTAATGTTCACCAGTAGAATCTGGCACCAGAATCGGGCAGTTACTCTGTTAGCCTGCAGAGCACTGCCAAGATCTGCTTGTTGGGTCCCTCTTCACTTTTTGTTTAAAACCCTTATCATAAAATAAATAATAAAGAAGTCAAAGAGTAAATATTGCTATAGGAAATAAAATAACTTTTGCATTGATTTTTCCTTTTCTATAATCTGATGAGGGTAAGGACAGTCCAATAACACGTGACAATAGCTGTGGTTGGATGTTCTGTTTTGAATAGTCATCAAAATACAGTTTGAGTACATGCATGCAATTTTTTATCTGTCTAAACTCTTTTCAGTAATTTCAAGTTTTTATGATCTTTTATTAGTCTTTTAAGATCTGGGTTGGCAGGGATTAATAGATTCTGTGAGCAAGTATGTTAATTTGGTATGAAGCAAATTTGGTAATGTTTGACAGAACTTTGTTCTTATGCTTTAGTTAAGTTCTGGATTGTACTTGGGGATATAAGTAATATCATATGCAAAGAATATGCATGAATTGCATTCTTCAGCCAGTAGAAAACTGGAAATAACAAAGAACTCAACTTTTTTGCTTAGCTTCAGAATTAGTGATGAGTCTAATCAGCATAATAAGAGCTCTTACTGGTAAGTTTTGATTCTAATGTGGGTGTAGCATATACACTGGTACCTGTTTCATTTGACTAGATTGGTATATCCGTGGTCAGCAAGGAAACCTTTGTAAGTCAGCCTGAAAGTTAAAGGTTTTGTGGATGTAGTTTTGTGTGAAGGAGGAAGAATGCAAACCTCCCTTAGTGCAATCAAAATGAAAGTGATAATAAATTTTTGCATTAAACGTTTCTAGTATTACAAGATGCTCTCTTCTTTGTAGGCTTTTGGCAAATGTTATTTCAAAGGAGCTCTGCAAAATACAGGCTTATGCGCATCAAGGGGAGTGGCTTTAAACTGAAAGAAGGTAGATTTAGATTAGATACTGGGAGGAAATTCTTTACTGTGAGGGTGGTGAGACACTGGGACAGGTTGCCCAGAGAAGTTACGGCTGCCCCATCAAGGCCAGGTTGGATACAGTGGCTTGGAGCAACCTGCTCTAGTGGGAGGTGTCCCTGCCTGTGGCAGGGGGTTGGCACTGGATGATCTTTAAGGTCCCTTCCAACCCAAACCATTCTGTGATCGTTTTGCACTACTCTGCATGACCTAGCCTAGGTCTGTTTCATTCCTTGCCTTGTTCTGGTGTTGTCTATCACAAACGTTACTCAAGTGCTGTAGCCTTGTTTTAGCTGCCATTATACAATTCTTTTGAACTGGGGGAAAAAAAATAAAAATATTCTTCTTACTGTATGCTCAATTAAAGTTCTTTGTTCTTTTCCAAATGAGTTTCAGTTAAATGTGGTTTTGTGGTTAATTTCACTTTTTATGTTTGTCTTGGTTTTCTTGAAGGATATAGATAAAAATGGCATATGTGAAGCTATAATTTAGTTTCAACTGTTGTGGTTTTCAGACATAGTAAAAATAATGCTTTTAATATCATCAACTTTTTTATTATTTCAGAAAAATAATTTTTGAGAAGCAGTGGTTCTACTTGGATAATGCCATCGGACATGTTTATGGAACTACTTTTGAAGTAACCAGTGGTGGAAACCTCCAGCCAAAGCAAGAGGTGGAAGAGACTAACACAGGTATTGCAGAGGATTGGTTGGTGTTTGGAAAAACTAATTCGAATTAATTTGTTTCTTTGATAATACCAAAAATGGTGGAAAAACTTTCTATTAATCAGTGGTTAACATAATGTTGCTTATATTCTGTCATGAAAGTGCATGGTTTTGTCTAGATCCGCTGTTTCGCTAGTCCTGTAACAAATAAGCATTTTAATATGGGAGAAAATTTGGACCTTTCTTTTGGGGGAATATATATACACTAAAGTGTATTCTACATATAACATTTCATTGATTGCTTAGGCAATGCTTTGCAAGGCTCTGAAGCATGTGGGTTTAATCCTGAGAAGTCTGCTTTCTGTGAAACTAAAATCATGTTTCTCCAACTTAAATATATTTAGAAGGAGATTTTACAAGTCTATATCCTTTTCCTTTAGAAACAAAAGAAGCAGGTACAGATAATCGTAACATAGTTGACGATGGAAAGTCTCAAAAACTGACTCATGATGACATAAAGGCTTTGAAGGACAAGGGTATTAAAGGACAGGTAAAAATAAGGTTTTGGTGTCATTTCTGTGCTACCTTGATGGTTATATTTTAGCTTATGAAATAGGCTATTCTTTTTATTGGTGCATAGACTTCAGTGCTTTTTCTTTGTTCTGCTCAAGTCATGGTTTTCCTAAAGATGTGTTTTTTACAGAAATGCAAAGGCTATTTTCAGAGAAAACTTCATGTAAGGTTGGCAGCTCTGTCATTAGAGAGTAAAGTATGAATTTTTATGGCATCAGAAGTCATAACAGACAAAGAGAAATACTAAAACCTGTAAAGAAAGAGCTCACATAATCACCTTTTAGTCTTGTTTGTTCATAAGATTAAAACCAGTATTTCTATATTACGGACCTATTAATCATGCAATAATTAATCAAAGGTGTAGGAATGAATTATAGATGAACACCAAAGTGTTGACAAAGAACACTGTAACAAATATACTATCAGTGTGCCTCTAAGTGGTTCCTACCAAACACGTGATGCCTGTATTTTATCTGCATCTCAAAAGCTAAGAATATTCTCAAGAGATCTGTTCTGTTAGAAAAGGGTTTGATTTTTACCCTGCTCTTTGTCAAAAAGAAGTGAGGCCATATTAAATGTTAATAAACCACTGCAGCCAGTTCTGTTGGGCACATAATATCAGGCAAAATTCTCTGTTGTCTTTGGTTTACCTTTTCAAATAAAAATAAGAAATCGCTCATGCTTACATCAAGTTCATCTCCTCTTTGCATCTTGCTGTTTGCTCCTGCTCCTCAAAGCAGCTGTTCTGCTTTTGCCTGCTTAATAATGGATGGCTACAAGGAGTTTAAATTGGTATTTCTTCTGTTTCCATGGTTGTGCTGCTAGTTGTGTTATCTCTTGGAGAAGAATGTACTAATCAGTCTGATAGCTTTGATGTTTTCCATTCGTTCTTATTATGCATGGCAGAAGATCATTCTGGCCTTTCTGTATGTCCTCAGCATGCCTGTGCCATATATCTACCATACATTTATTTAGGTTGTTAACTCTGGTTTATGAACTATAGCTGAATATTAATTTTAGATTGTGTTATATGTTGGATGCCAGACAGGGACTCTTCATCATCTCAGGGACTGTAGTGATAGGACAAGTGGTAACGTGTTTAAACTTAAACAGGGGAAGTTCAGGTTAGATATAAGGAAGAAATGCCTTACCGTGAGGCACTGGAACAGGTTGTCCAAAGAAGCAGTAAATGCTCCATCCCTGGCAGTGTTCAAGGCCAGGCTGGACAGAGCCTTGAGCGATGTGGTCGAGTATGAGGCGTCCCTGCCCATGGCAGGGGGGTTGGAACTAGATGATCTTAAGATCCTTTCCAACCCAAACCATTCTATGATTCTGTGATATGAACAGCAGTAGATATTATTCTTCCATAAATGACTGAAAAATCTGAACTCATGTTTGTGAATGGCATGTCTTTGTCATGTAGGCTCATTTTAGAGATGATTGAAATAAAGCATCCTCTGTTAATGGGGTCCATTACTTCCCAAATCCTTCCCAGGTCCTGGGGGATAGGTATTAGGATGAAGACATGAAGTGGCATGTACTTCCAGGGCATTGTGTAGTGCTGCAGCTTCCTTTTGGCTTTTGCTTACTCTAGAGAAATATTCCTCAGTTTCCTCAATGTAAATTTTACTTTAACAAAAAACCCCAACAAAATGACACAAGTATTGCAATTAACAGTTTCTGAGAATAAGGAAAAAAAGGAAAGATAATTTGTCTCATGCCATTAATAATACATTTTAAGTGTTTGAAGGACTTTTAAGAACTAATGGCTTGAAAAGCAGCAATAGCAAGTGAGAAGTAATGCACCACTGCATTTTGGAGCAAGTTCTTAAAGTGCAATAGGAGATGTGGTGTCCACATTGAAAAGAATCCTTTTGTCATTCTTCCCCCTGCCAATTCCTGTGAGGCCAGGTTATGCTATGTTCTTGTTTGATAGAAACTTATAGTTTTAGCAGTTAAACTACTTTGATCACAACAACCAAAACAGCACTTTGCAGCATTTGTTCTTGAATTGCAGACAGGGAGACAAACCTTTTTTTTTGTTGGAGGACTTAGTGATCCCTCCAGCTGGAACCCAGAAATACAAGGAAAAGTTGGATTGGCAAAGGGAGGAGATCAGAACAAGGATACCAGGAAACAAAAACTGGAATTCTGGGAAAACCTGGGAGGTAGACAAGGAAGAAGTCAGGGGAGCATTATAGGAAATAGTAAAAGCTGAGTTTGACATTGTGCAAGGAGTTGGTATAGGAGTCCAGCACAATTTGTGATGCAGACAAAGTGGTATAAGGGAAATGTCTGCAAAGCAGTCAGACTATAGGGGAAGAACTGGGACAACATGGGAAAAAATTATACCCTCAAAGATAGAGATGCTGAAGTCGGACAAAGAGACCCAAAGAGGGAGTTGGATTAAAGTAAATATTACATATGACATCAGGTTTCGTATTTTCTCTTGTTGTTGTTAAGTATTTTGTCTGTATAGCGCCACACAGGACTTGGGGTACTGTCGTGCAATCCAGTTACTATGGCTTATGTTAGACTAACAGAGTGTATGTCAGTTGTTCCATGATAACTGACAATAAACACAACTGACTCATTCAAAATACAGGATAATAAAAAGTAGCTGATCACTTAGAAAAGCAGGGTAGTCTCATTCACATTCAGCATGGGATAGGAATATTTAGGTACTGAGGCTTCACAATAAGGGTTAAAGTAATGACTTGCTGATGCCAAAAGGAACAATCTGGTTTTAATTCATTTTGGTCCAATACAAGTCTGACCTCTCTCATGAGTTAGTTCTGGCACTTACCAGACTCCTTTCCCACAAAATGCCTCATTTCCAGGATAAGCATTTTCAATTGTGCATTTTCAATTATACATTTTCACACAGGCCTCATGTAGTTACAGAACACCAAGAGACAAAAGTAGACAATTAAATTACTGCATTTATGTTGATTAATAGGAATTTACTTCGCCGTTAATGTCAGTAGAAGTCAATGGTATACCACCTCTACTGGAAGAAAGTATTTTCAGTGTTTGTTTAAAAAAATACTATATATAAAATGAGAAATAAATACCAGCTATAATAAAAAGAAATTGTCTCTTCCAAGGAAATAGTTCAGCAGTTAATAGAGAACAGTACAACGTTCAGAGACAAAACAGAATTTGCGCAAGATAAATACATAAAGAAGAAGAAGAAAAAGTAAGTGAATTTTGAACTGTAGAAAATACTTAGTTCTCTCATTTGCAGAGCTTAAAATAAGACTTGCTGTGTGTTTCTTACAGGTATGAGGCACTTATTACAATTGTGAAACCATCCACTCGCATTCTTTCAACAATGTATTATGCAAGGGAACCTGGAAAAATTAAGTAAGTTTTTATTTTATTTCTTTTTTCAAATTATAACAGAAAGATATTTTAATATTATTTCAAAATACCTGTATTATTCTGGAGTATATAATATTCACATATCTTTTTCCCTGTTAATGGAAAGAAAATTAAAAATGTGATACAGAAAATGAATCAATATGCTATTGCAGCAAAGAGGAAGACTTTTGCATCCAGAATAAGCTTTCACTATCTCCCTGCCACCACCATCTTGCTAAGTACTTACGGAAGCAGAGGCTCTTCGCATGTTCAGAGCTATTTCTTACATGGTTTTGGTCAGTGGCATATCATCTCAGTAATGAAAATAACAAGCCACCTACCAGAAGCAGGAATTTTTGTCTTTAGTGTGTTAGGGATTCAAAATTTCTTTCAGTCAGAAGTCTTTCTAGAATTTAAAAACCTGTGGTTAACATTGGGGGTGGGGGGGTGACAACAACAGAGATCTAAGCAGTGTTTGATTTTCACTTACCTAAATTAAGCGGTGCACTCTTAGAGACATTGTTTGAAATGGACTTACTGTTTTTAAAGTAGTAAGAGGAGATCTAAGATGCTGAGACTTTAAACCCCCAAATTTGATGTTTAAGGCTTCCTAAACCTTTTTCCTCCTCTTTCTCCCATCTCCATCACTTGTTTTTATTTATCTACTAAGATTAGTTTTCATTTCCTTGGCCATCACTGAGTCTCTTTAGTGCATGTGCTGTGGTCAGTAGAGTCTGGTTTTGGTCCTGGATTGCAGGTGGTGCATGCTGCTGTGGAACAGGTGAACATCACAAAGGACAGCTCACTGGATTCGGAAATACATTCAAATACTGTTAGTTCTGTAGAAAACTGACAGAGAAAACAAAGCTTAAAAAATATTTTGTCTCACTGACACAGCATGAGATATCCACTTTAGTATGGGCACCCTACTTCACATCCTACTTTTGCTATTCCCTGCTCATTTCTTGTTGGCTCTGATTCTAGTCCTTCCTTATTACCATACCAGATGGTTAATTATAAGCGCCCACATGGTGACTCTGAAGACCACTGATGCTGTTCCTGAAAATCTTGCTGTAATCCAACTTTTTGGACAGGCTCCTGAGCTAATACACAGTATTTCTAACTCTTAAGAAAACTAATTTGATACTGTTAAACCCCTTCTGTCTTCCAGCCACCTGCGCTATGACACCCTGGCTCAGATGTTGACTCTAGGAAACGTCCGTGCTGGCAACAAGATGATTGTGATGGAAACATGTGCAGGCCTTGTGCTGGGTGCAGTGATGGAGCGAATGGGAGGTGAGGAATATGGTAGCTTTAGTAATAAGTACAGACTTATTTAGTCTTACTTTAGTAAAAAGTACAGACTCAGGGCTTACTTGAAGCTTAAGAAATATGCATATATGTGGTACGTTTAAAAGGCAGTACTTCAAAATGCTTTCTCGGTTTCTAAAATTTCTTTCAGTGTCTCTGCTATTCAAAGAGGTACTTGGTTTTCCATTTCCAGGGAGTTGTATTTTGCATATTTCAGTTGGATTTATTTTTTGCTATTGAAAAATAAATAGGAATTTTAAAGTTGATATCGCTGTGTGTAGGTCTGGTTTAGTTTCTGTCTTAGCATAATGACGTGTATAGAAAAGGCTGTAAGGAACTTGTACGCCAATTGTTCCCAGGCACCTGGGAAGTCCAGGAAAGTCAATGGCAGAAAACAGGAATAGTAACACTGGAATTCAGATGGCCCATAGCACTGGAAATGTCACCATTCCTCTTGTTCACTGCACCAGAGATTTAACATATACAAAATGTGTGTATTAAAAACTAAGTCAAGCCTGTCCTAGAATATGCTCAAGAAAATGTCATATACTACTTTTATTTCTCAAACTCAGTTAACTGGTTTCACCACAAATCAGTCAAAGACACTAGAGAGGGGTGACAGTTATATTCCAAAAGCCTAGAAAGGTAGGAAGTGTGATCTAATGTTGCGCACCCAGATGTGCTGTCTGTTGGCTGAGCAGCTCAGTAGCCCTTGTGCTATAACTTGGTTTTTGTTTCAGGAATTTTTGGCCGTAGGGATACTTTCTGAAGTACATTAAATAAGATGCCATTTCAATCTAATTATTGAAAAGTTCTTTTTAGTATGTTTAAACATCTGACATCTCTAGCATCTGCATGTTGAAGAAATTCTTTGCCTGTTAGTACTGTTTAAACTAGCCTTTATTTTTTTTTCTCAAAACCACTCCGTAGTTATAAGTAACAAATCCTATATCAAATGTCTTTTAGTTCTTAATTAAATTAGCTTTTCTAACAATTTGTCACTAGTTACTTGTTCTTTGCTCATCCTAAATACATTTAATACATGCAGAATCCTTGAGTTACCTTGTCCTTTTGAGTTCTAGTAATTGTTGTTCGTCCAATAAAGGTCTTCTACCTTGAGGCATGCTTCAGCATGTTAAGCCTGATGAAGATTACATTAAAAACAGGCAATTTACTTAGGTATTTCTAAATGAACACTTCATTTTAGCATTTTAGGAATCTTAGGCAATTTAAGAAACTCTGGCTTTCCAATGTGTTTTTGATTCTCTTGCTCTCGTAGGCTATGGATCCATTATTCAGATGTATCCAGGAGGGGGACCTGTTAGAGCTGCTACCAGTTGTTTTGGATTTCCAAAAGCCTTTTTTGATAACCTTCATGAATTTCCTCTCAGCAAAGTGGGTAGTCTGCTCTCTGGGACATTTTCTACAGAGACTCTGCCTTCGGAACCCGAAGATAATGTGCTAGCGGAAGAAGCAAGCAATGGATTGACTGATGAGAAGCAGACTTCCCTACAGGGAACAGAAGAGGAATCTACTACTGAAGCAGCTATGGAGATCAACCAAACAGAAGAGCAAGAAACAATGGACATTAATGCTGAAGATGTAGAACTTAAAGAGAACAAAGAAAAAGAAAATAAAGAAAATGTAAGAATATTTATTGTATTTCAAGTTTTACAATGTCTGTGTACTTTTACAGTGTCATCTGAATCAGACATGCTGAAATACAGCCTTATCAGGTGTTAAAATAGAACTCTGCAAGTCGTCTTTTGTGTTAACCTTAAGCCATCTAAGATGCAGAAAAGGAAAATTCAGTCCATGCAATAGTAATTCAATATATAGCTACCAGTTAAAGTGCAAACTATTTGTTTTGTTGTTCAAAGGTTCGGGAAAAGCAAAGAAAACAGTGGGAGAGAAGGAAAAAGCTGTTAGAAACTGCTGCTTTGTTGAGAGAGAAGAATGCTGATGGGTGAGTTTGTAGTCAGAAATGTCTGTTTGAAAACACACCTACAGGAAGTAAGTTCCTTTGAAACAAATCAAAGCTTTGTTTTAAAAATACCCATTTCTTTTCTTTATGTTTACAAGCAAGCAGTCAACCCAGGTGTGTCTTGGGTCTCATTTGGTTATTACCTGGTTGAGATTTTTTTCTGTTAAATGATTCTGTTAAAAGATTTTTTTTCTGTTATTTAAAAGGTTTGAAGTTTCATGATCTAAAAGTCATGGTTTCCTGGCAAGCTATGAGTAAACATTTAAAAAGAAATAAATATTCCATCCAAAGAGAAACAGAATCCAGGTAGAATTTAATACAAAATGATTGCCAATTAAAATAATCCCAGGATTCTGAGTGGCAAAGTAGAACCTGAGGGTTTAAGTTTATTAAATTGGAACTAAGTTTGTTGGCTTGGGGTTGGTTGGTTTGTTTTTAGAAATTCATTTCTTTCTTACACAGGAGAAAACACGTAACTTCATTTTACTGCTTTAGACAGGATCGATTGTTCCCAAGGAACAATTTAAAATAGATTTAGCATCAGAAGTTTAAAACAAATAAACTAAATATATTCCTAGAAATAAATGTGGGAATATATAAAAATATTTATAAATATATTCCCATAGTAGTGTAAGAGCATTTGGTGGTTGAGACTTGTGACTTCTTCATGATGTTCATAGCAAATGCTGAAGTGATTTGAGTTAATCAAGTAAAGTTGATTTAATTAGTAACATTCATATTCATTTTTCCCTCTTAATAATATTAGCTCACTGGGAATAAAGCACTTCTACTTGGATAAATTTTAATACACATTTATTGGTTATCTTTAAATGCCTGTGTATAACTTTGCATTACTATGAAATATTTCAACCTGTGCTCATTCATATCTAGCGTATTTAAGTGGTAAAATTACTATAAAGATGCAGAGACAGGGCTTTCTGTATTCCCTGAAGCAATCAAGTGGTACAGGAGGTTTGTAAAAAGTACTGCACATCTGTTTGGCAGCAGCACCACCGGCCATTGCAGTGGGTGACCATTGTCCTGGTTTAAACCACTGCACCATTAAGCTGCCTAAATAGCAGTAGGGTTTTGGGCTGGTTTTACCACTGTCTCCTGCAGCCATCATTATAATTCATGGCAAAGTGAAAACTAATATTTGATACTTCCTGTAGTTTAAAATAGTATTTTCAGTTGTTGATTAAGTTTGAATTTAAGAAAGTCTGTTTAATATTTGTCTCTTGTTCATTTGTTTTCAATTGCTTGTATACTTCTGTCCTTTGTAATGCATGAAAGCTGTAATAAATGACCTACCTGAAGGGATGAGTGATTTCTTGCTTTAGGAAGTCTTCAGCATGATGGGGGGGAAGAGAAGTTTATGGTTGCCTGAAGGCACTGTTGCAGATGGCTCAGTCAGGATCACCTTTCTTTAGTCATCTGCCTTTTATAGCTCACCATTTGTTTAGATCAAGAACCGCAGGGAAGATACACTGCTAAGCCAGGAAAAATTGGCCTGGAATAAAGAAATGCTTCAAACTAATGACCTGGTGCATGAGTAGAAGCAGGCAGGGAAGTTAGAGGTTTGTTTGCGAGAGAAACGGGGAAAGGGTAGGTAAAAAAAGCTGGTTGACACTGGAGGTGGGGAGAAAGATTAGGATTTACTGTTAGAATAAAGAAAAACTGGTCTTTAGGTGAATATGGGCACCAGCTTTAGGAGAATTACTTCTTGAGGTCCTGGATTTAACAATATTTACTACTTAATGTAGAAGATAAAAATTTTATTTAAATTGTATCTTCTGTGCTGTTATGTGGTAAAACATTGCTTGTACTACATTGATTTGTTCAATTCCATTTCTGTGAGAGTTGAAGTCTGTCATAGGTCTTTGAGTGGAGGGAAAGGAAGACATCAGGGATTTGGTTTTCTTTTAAAGACTGTTTTAAGATAGACTATTCTTCTGATACCACAAAAGTGGAAATTTGTTCATAGACACTCCTTGTGTTCAGAATTAGACCAGATACCCCCTCCCTACCCTTCCGTGCCCTTCCTCTCTCCTCCTCCTCCCCTCTCGCCCATTACATTCATTTTGTGACTGGCCAGACCACCTGCTGACAACAGTATGTGCTGCCATATGAGGGAACAGAATTTGCTTTTTCAGTGTCTCTCTCATCTCTCACTTACCTTCCTGTGGCCTGGCAGAGCTCCTGGCAGCATCAGTGCAGTATTCCAAGCCTCCTGAGGCTCAGTTTGGAGTTATTTCTCTTTATGGTCTGCTCGGTTAATTACTGACCACAAATGTTCTGAAGTTTGGATTTGAAGTAGACAGCTCACAAGGCCATGATGGGCAGAAAACCAAAATGGAAACCACTGAAAGAATTGTCTCACCTCTTCATCTCTGTTGTGTTTAGAAAATTGAACATCCATTTTTACCTCCCTTTTGGTATGAAGTTTAACAGTGTCTCCAGTGCTTCATGCTTTCCTGGAGAACGAATGTAAATTGGTGGGTCGTCTCATAGAGTATCTGTATACTGGAGAAGTAGTTTCATTAGCCAAATCTTTCTGCATCAGAACAACTTATTAACTGATTTACTGAAACAAATCTAGTTTAGAAGTGATTTTCTTGATTAAAACTCTACATTAGTCTGTAAAGAATCTTAACTATCTATCTCTTATACTATGATATTAAAATGTGAGAAGAATAAAATATGAAACCTTTAAGTTGGCAAGGACATAATTTCTTTTTAAAGGATTTTTAGTCATGCCCATTGAGGGACTGTTTTATATAATAACTTTTGTATAAAACTGTATTTAATGAAGATGATCCAGTCTACAAAGAATCACAACTGAGGTTCCATTCTAAGCGACAACTATCAGTCACAAAATGTAAATTCTATTTGGAGGGTGGGCTTAGAGTAGAGAAAGCAGCATGCAAATTCTTAGGCCAAAAGAATTAGTGTGGAGCTCAGCACAGCTGAACTGAGTGCTCCTGCGGTGCCTTTAATATACTGCACTTTAGGGAGCAAGTGTTTTTAGCCTCTTAATTATGCAAGTAGGAAATCGTGATTTGTTCTTGTATTTGGGGAATTGTTGGAGCCCTGAAAACATGCTGATGAGCAACATTTAAGCTGTAATTGATTGCTGTACTAACTAGGAGAAAATGTCACTTGATGAATAGGTTTCAGAAGCAGAAAACTAATGTGCATGAAATTTCTTTTGCAGCTTAATTGTAGCCAGCAAGTTTCATCCCACTCCTTTACTGCTTGCTTTATTGGAATTTGTTGCTCCTTCAAGGCCTTTTGTTGTCTACTGCCAGTATGAAGAGGTAAACCATGTTTGTTCCTTCAGCTGTTACAGCTCAAGTGTGGGACTGTTCTGCTCTATAACCTACTATTTGTTTTTTATTTAAGCCATTATTAGAATGTTATACAAAGCTGAGGGAAAGAGGTGGCGTTATTAACCTAAAGCTGTCTGAAACCTGGCTACGGAACTACCAGGTAAGGATTACAGTGAGTGGCTGGAAGAGAGGGTAAAATGCCTCAACAGCAAAAAATGTCAGTTCCTCTAACTTGTTTTGTTTGAATGAGATGTTTGTACATGTGGAGTAATGCCCTCTCAATTATGAAGAAGCAGAAGCATGTCTGGTTTCTGAGTAGCTCACTACCTCTGAAGAGGTTCTAGTACCTTCCCGACTTTCTCCTTGCCTATAGCCTTCTGGAGTCCGTAAGGAATTACCATTTGGGGGATGACTTAATTCAAGGGTAGCCACAATTACTGACGATTGATCAGGCATCCAGATCGGGAACAATGAGGAGATTCATAGATGAAAATGTTCACACAAGTTAGGCTTGGTGAGGGTAACTGTGTCCAGGTGCAGTTAGGAACAACGCTGTATCGTGTCCTGGACACAGGTAAACCAGCAGTGACTGATGGCAGTCACAGCAAGGAGGAAGCGTAACTGAAGAGAAAGCATTTAGAGAAAAGTACAGTGTAGCTGAAAGCGATGGTTCATTGCCATGCCTTACCTTAAGACTAGCTACATAAAGATGATGGTGACACAACTGGGAATTACTGTATTCCTCAATGCTGTTAGACCAGCTGTGGCTTTTTCCAGAGTAGAACAGTTCTGAACACATTACTGGGACTTTTCATGGATCCCAAACTTTGGCTTTACAATTTTGCTGGAAAGGCAGTAAGTAGTAATCAGCAAAGCCCATATTCTCACGTATTTCTGTGGTTCCTGGTATGCAAATACTTGGCCTTTTAAAGACAAATACACTTTCCAAAGGGCTGTTTGTTGTGATGGCTGGGAAAAAAAATGACATCTTGCGCTGTAAGTTTAAAATACACAATTTGATGTGCACCTGCAGAGTGAGTTTTTACAGATCCTTGTTTTCTTGTTTGTTTTGGGTTTTGTGTTTTCAAAGGTCTTACCAGATCGAAGCCATCCAAAACTGACAATGAGCGGAGGTGGAGGGTACCTTCTGTCTGGTATAACTGTTGTCTTGGATAAGGGCAAATCTGATTCCAGTAATTCAGAAGCACTGAAGATGGAAGAGCCATCATCTAAAAGATGCAAAGTTCAAGACCTTCATTGTTAACATTTGAAGAATTGATTTGTTTTTTAGATCTCAGGAGTCTTACTGTTAGTAAAATAACAAGTATACTTTCTGTGCTCTTGACAGCACAGGAATTGTACCTGCCATACATCTGTCAGCAAAAAGCTGCAGAGCTGCCTGGTAGGGAGGACTGACTTGCTTTTTACCAGTGTATGTGATCAGAATGAGAAGAAAAACCCCTGGAAGCAAACATCACAGTGACTTCAGTGACTTCAAAAAGAAGAGAGGATCAAGAGAAGCTCAAGCATCAATGAAGATGTTCTGTTTGTTTGGTGCCAAACGTGGACATGGTGAAGTAGTTTTTAAAAGGTTGAATTCCGAATCAACACATGGACCTTTGCTTTCCATTTTCGCAGCACAGCATCAGGATGACACATTGTAGGTAGTGATCTGCTCCCCCCTGGGAGACAGAACCCGGCTGTGTTCAGCAATTTCAGGAAGTGGAATCAACAGCAAAATAGTTTCCTTTCCAAAGGAACAGTCAAAAGAGAATACTAATGCCAGAACTTTACAGCATGACCCCATTTTCCTGAAATAAGTACAGAAGAGAAAGTGCATGTTCATACATTAAGATATCAGCTATTTAAACAGAATGTCTCTGTTAGCATTGCCTGTCATTTTCCTGGGAGTTGTGATATGCTTTTACACCACTATGTGTGTGTATGTATTTATTCTCCTGGTTTATCTTTCATGTGTAGCTTCTTTTTAATTATTTTTTTTAAACTTTGCATTTGTCATTTCAATTAAACCACAGGATGCTTTTCCTAAGGAGCTTTATTTTATTTTTCTTACTTTTCCCTCTTTTGGGAAATAAAAGGTCTGGCAGAGGCTTTAAGAGGGGAGCGCCCTTGCTGGCTGCACACCCTTGAACCTCCAGTGGGGAGCTTTAGGCTGTGGAGCCAGCAAGCCTGGGCCTTCTTGAACTTGCTCGTCAGGGGCAATCTGTAGCTCTGGGGTCAGGTGATTGGACTTCATAAAGGTGTAAAATTCTGTAACGAGAGCGGCGTTGTTGAAATGCAAGTTACGATTGTCTGGAACGGTTGGGAGCCTTTATTCTTTTACAAGTAGGAAATCGGGGAAAATACAAAAATGAGAAGAGAGAGAGTACATCCTGCAAGATCTTAATACATTAAGTTGAAAATAATGGATGTAATAAAAAGTGTCTCAAAGAGAAAAGACAACGTGGGGGATGAGGAAGAGGGAGGCGGTACTTGCACACATGCGTTTAGTCTCCATCAAGCATAGCTCAGGAATCTACTAATCAGGATGAGTGCCTTGTGTGCAGCTGCCCATTATCTGCAGCTCCTGATGTGCTCATCTAAGCATGAATCCGGCCCAGACAGGGTGACAGAGGACATCCAGGTGCTGCTGACACCTCAGGGGAGCCTCAGCCTTCCTGCAGCAACCAGCAGGGTTCCAGCTCAATGGCTCACTGAAAGCTCAAGCCTCTGCTCCTGTAACACACTGGGGATGTGTGGCAGGGCCTGGCTTGGCCTGGCAAAGGGATCGCTGCATATACAGGGACTTGGCACCTGTCTTTATTGTCACAGAGCAAATATACTACTGCCTTCACTATGCAAACTGGCTGAAAACAGCTGATCAGAAGAAATGAGCAGTTGCTGAACTTTCTAGTCCTGTGCTTTACTAAAACTACACATCAGATTTACCTCTAGTCAGGGGTGCACAAGCCAGAAGCAAGACAACACTTTTTCAGTAGCAAAAACCACCATCTGTGCTTCATTTAATTTCCTGGAACAAGATTATGCACCTCAATACACCCATACTTGTTTTAAATTGTACCACCTACCTTCAATACCCAAAGCATGCGTTTGCCTTTAAATAATGCAAATTAATGTAAATCATACTGAAGAGCTGTTAAAAAACCCAACCCTCTCATGTTACCCATCAAAAAGTCTTGAGCAGGGAATGCAAATGTGTGGATAAAAATGGAACAGGCAGCGCAGTCAAAACAGCTGCTCGGCTCTTGGTGCTGGTGGCGTCAGCCCCGCAGAGCAACGCAAGCGGAGCATGGGAAGATGACAGATAAAAGAGCTGTCACAAAGCTCTTAGAACCACTGAATGATACTTTCAAGTCTTTCCAGGGACGTGTTTAAGCAAAACACTGCTGATTCATGAGTGTCTATCTGCATAATCTGAGCTTTTGAAAGAAGTTACATACTTGAACAATTTAGAAAGTTTTCTGTGCTACAACTAAAGCTATTTGCTTCTAGGTGTTTACATACTCATGGACATGCTTTTGCTCATACCAGCTGGGGGAGGGAAAAAAGTGTCCCCAGCTGGGACACTTCCCAACTGTCCTTACTGTTGCTGGAAAAGTCTGGTGAAATCGTGGTCCTACTGAAGTGAAAATTCTTTGTCAACTCCTTCGAGCCAGGATTCAGTCCTCATGTAGCTTAACCAAGCAAGATAAAGTATTTGAGTGGTCGTACCAAAGTCCCTGGCATAGACATGCTCAAACAGTTCAAGGATCAGCATCTTCCTATTTTCACTTTGTATTGCCTTACAGTTAATTGGAGAGTGTGTGTTTAAATGAGCAGCTGGATTAAAAGGGTTAAGCTGTGATGATGGACACTGCACATTTACTGGTAACGTGACTCAGCTGAGTTCTTGGTACAGCACCTCTCTCCTGTGTTCAGTGTTACACAAGCACGGAATCACAGACTGGTTTGGGCTGGAAGGGACCTTAAAGCTCATCTAGTTCTACCCTCCTACCATGGGCAGGGACACCTTCCACTAGAGCAGGTTGCTCCAAGCCCCTGTGTCCAACCTGGCCTTGAACACTGCCAGGGATGGGGCAGCCACAGCTTCTCTGGGAAACCTGTGCCAGGGTCTCACCACCCTCACAGGGAAGAACTTCTTCCTAATCTCTAATCTAAATCTATCATCTGTCATTTGAAAGCCATACAAGCAACTGAAGACAGTCACAGCAGAAAGTCTGTAAAAACCACATTTGGGTAAGTTTAATTAAATCGAACCCCAGACACTTGTAATAATTGAAACTAATTATTGGATCATTTCTTTTACTGCTTCATAGTTCACACAGCTTCATAGATTACTAAGTGGTTCCTTCCACACACCACTTACTTACTCATGTAAGGCATCCTACCAGTGATTACACAGAGCCCATCCTGCCCCATCGGTGCCTGCTGAGAAACTCACCTTGTGCACGGTCAGCCCTGCTCCACTGCTACACACGGGCTCTGCAATGCTGCTCACCGTGACCTGCTTGCCAGCAGTAGGCAGAAAGAAGACGTCATTAGCAAAGCATATTCAGTAGGTGATTAAATTAATGGCACTACTCAGTCTGAGTAAATGGCAAAACCACTATGTAATGCATCAATTCTGAAGCACCACGTGCTTTCCAAATAAACAGCCTCTTTGCTGCTTTAATGACTAATTTCCAAAACTAAATAATTCACAGGATGTTTCTCAGTTACTGGAGCAAATTAATTGGTGTTCCTTCTTACCTCTTGTGCTGCTGCTAACAGGTAAAATAAAAGGCACAGACGGGCTGCTTGTAACTTCTAAAAAGCACCGGTGAACCACAAGTTAACATTTTGTACACAATCTGATACAGCTTACTTTGAAATAACCCAATCAATCAAATAAGCAAGGAGAAAGCTTGGTCCAAGATCAATGGGTTTTATTATTTCAAACTCAGACAAATATATCTCTGAAGAACACCAACACAATTATTTTCACAAGCATATTAAAAATATCTGCCTTGCATGAAAGGTTAGAATACTAAAATTCATGCTATTCAAATCTCAATAGCATAATAGCAAACCAAAGACATTTTCAGCTGTATAAATCACTACACTATAGTGGACAGTAAATAGTATTTCCTGTCTTTAGGGCAAACAACAATCCAGTGGCAGTGAATTTACCACAAAATACAGGTATTGTGAGTGCAGCTACACTGAGCTTTGAAGCACCAAGCAACTCATCTTCAGCCTCTCCTGTTGTCATTAAACTTCTCAGCTATTTTCTGCAGCTCCAAATCCATAGCAGCCAGGTTTTCCAGCTCTTTTTCCTGGGGAAACATAAAGAGCATTTCACCCATCAAATAACATTGGCAAATGTTTTGTTCCATGATACTGAGAGACAGAGATTGTTTGTGAGGCCGACATCTCCGCTGCTTGCTAGTCCCTGGGCAGGCTGCTGGGGCGAGAGGTGTTAACCGCAGTGCAGCACGTACTGCAGGGTTTGTGCCATTTCCTGCTTTTAACCAAATTAGGGCTGGGGAAAGTATCAAAATGCTCTTTCTGAGACCCGGCCTAATTACAGCTTGATCTTTTTAGCTTTAAAGCACCATTATTAGCTCTGGGGCCCCCGAACAAGAGGGACATGGACCTGCTCAAGCCAGTCCAGAAGAGGCCCACCAAATGATCAGAGGACTGGAGCAGCTCTGCTCTGGAGCCAGGCTGAGAGAGCTGGGCTTGTTCAACCTGGAGAAGAGAAGGCTCAGGGGAGACCTTAGAGCAGCTCCAGTGCCCACAGGGGCTGACAAGAAACATGGAAAGGGACTTTTTACAAGGACATGTAGCAACAGGACAAAGGGGAATGGATTTAAACTGAAAGAAGGGAGACTTAAATTAGATATTAGGAGGTTGGTGAGGCCCTGGCACAGGGTGCCCAGAGAAGCTGTGGCTGCCCCATCCCTGGCAGTGTTCAAGGGCAGGTTGGACACAGGGGCTTGGAGCAACCTGCTCTAGTGGAAGGTGTCCCTGTCCATGGCAGGGGGTTGGTACTGGATGACCTGTAAGGTCCCTTCCAACCCAAACCATTCTATGATTCTATGATTACTTAGCAGTGACCGCCACCTATCTCACAGCTGCTGTTCCCTGCAGCGTGCAGTCTCTTGCTGTCCATGTGAAGGTCCCTTAGGAGGCTACAACCTTGTGATCACAGTGGTTCAGGCTTACAGCATACAGCAAGCACAATGTGCAACAAGAGGAACACCTCCACATTAACAGATGCTGGAGGGGTAGGGAATGCATGCAGCCAGTCCTTGTTTGTTATGATGATTTGCTAACACTATTTAACCTCTATATAAATGAGGATTAAACCTCCACTGCTCCCAGCCCAGCTTTGTGCAATAAATACAGTGACATACATGATGCACATCTAGCTGATGGGTGAGACTCAGTTTTCCTGGACACCAAAGCAGAACAGGAAATTCAACAAGAAAAGGATTCACATCCACAGGAACTACATGCATGAATCAGGGTTACAAGTGCAAGCCAGGTTCTGCTCTGCACTTACAGCAGAAGTGTGGGCAGCTGCATTTTACTCAATTTCTAAATCGCTTTCCACTCAATTTAAACAACTTGACAGACCAAGTGGTGTTTGTTAACCACCTCTCTGCTCCTTGTTACTAGTCTGCAAGACTCTAGAGGGCCCAAAGAGGAAGAAAACCTCCTTTCTCTTCCTTGCCTTGCAGCAGACAGAAGCTAAAGAGGATGCACACTGTCTTTATGAACCGTGCCCTGGGGTAGTTCTACTGAATTTGTTCAAAGAAAGCAGATTTTTGTATCATTTAAGACCTCTCAGTGTGACTTACCTTGTTTGTGTTTCAATAAGCACAGTTTACCAGCTGCCCTGGGAATGGATTTAGAAATGTGCATGTGAAGTCGGCATCCCCTGGCTTTCCAGGGAAACACCTGAACACGTACCTCCTCTTCCGTCAGAGGCCTCTGGCTCAGACTTCTTCTGTCATTCCTGATGATGTGACGTTTTTTCATGTCTTCCCCAGAACTGTAGAACTCTGGGAATTCAGCTGATTTCTTCCTGTAACTCAGGAGTTGCGCAAGTTGATCCATCTTGTTGTACTGCCTTTTCATGTCGTATCTGTTCATCTTGCCAAAATTCCTCTTCTCACTGCGCCCGTGATTCAGAGCACTTAGGATTTGCTTTTTCTCCCACCAGTCATAGTCATTATATTCAGGGAAAAGACTCTTCTTGTCCAGGGTGGGCCTGCTTTCCTCTTTGCCCTCCAGAAGCTGCTCTCCTGCACCATCCCTCTTCTCAAGATGCTGGCTCTTCCACCACAGCAGTGGGTAGAAAGAGCTGTAGGATGCCATGGTTCTCTTATTCTCTGCAGGGAGACGGCTTCTGTACTCTTCCATCTCTGCGTATCTTCCCTCCTCCATGTTCTCCTCTTCATTTTCCATCTCATCACTGCTGTGATGCTTCTTTTCTACTTCCTCCTCCTCCTCACTGTTGCCAGGGTAGCGCTGCTGCTCTACACTGTCCTCAGAGCTGTAGTGTTTTCTGGCCTGCCCTTTGCGCTCTCGAGCGTACGCTTTCTGTGACCCTTCATCTTCATTGTCCCACAAGCTGTATCTCCCTCCAGCACGATGCTGCCTCTCCTTGCTGCCGCCGCTGAGATACATGTCCAGCTCTTCCTCACTTTCACCTCCAGGATATGTCCTTTCCTCAGGATGGTGCCTCCTGGCCTCATGTGATTCATCACGGTGTCTCCTCTCCTCGTGCCATTTCTCATCACTTTCTTCACTGTGGTGACGCTTCTTGTTCTCTTCTTCACTGCTCTCTTCGCTCTGCTGCCACCTGTCTCTGTATTCCTCAGTTCCCTGCTCTGCATGGCTCTTCTCCTCCACCTCTTCAGACCCATGCCTCCCCTGATAACCACTCTTCTCCTCATGCTGCTGCTCAGACTCTTCATGGTGTTTTTGATGGTGGTTCCTTTTGTCCCAGGGATGGGCTGCCTCTATGTTTGATTCGTCACGTAGTTCCTCTTTCCCATCACCATGGCCCCTCTTTTCTTCAGAGGAGTCACCCATTCTGTGCTTTCCTTGATAATGTTTGGGTTTGTAGGGTTGCTTTTCCTCCCCTGTTTCTTCACTTTCATCAGACTCTTCACGCTCTTGCTGATGGGAGAAACCACGTACCTTAGACTCACGGTAGTATTTTTCACTCCTTTCTTCCTCTGCGTCTCCCTCCTCACCTTCATGAATTCTTTTGTAAGGGCTCTTCATTCGCTCCTCCGAGTGCCAGTGGCCCATGGGGCGCTGATCATTCCCATCAGGGAGCTCCTCTGTGCTTGTGCCTCCAGAGTGAGACTTCCTGTTGGGAACAGCATGCTCTGCCTCTTCATCATGACTCTTGCTGTCTTTGCTGTCTTCTTCACTGACGTAGCTCTTCTGCTCTCTTCTGATTCCCTGATAGCGTTTCCTTTCTTCTGTATGCATAGGTGCGTGGTGTCCATCCTCCTCTTCTTTGCTTTTACCTTCTTCCTGAGCAAGTTTCTCCTCATCACTTCCTTTCATGTACATTTTAGACTCCTCTTCTATCTGACTCTGTTCTTTCTCCACACTCCCAGTTTGATGTTTTTCAACCTCTGCTGGGTCTTTCAAATGCCTCACTTCAAGTTGTTTGTTTTCACTTCTTTCTCTGTCATTTCTACCACCTACAACAACAAAAGCTGCTTAATGAAGTAATCCAGCTCTCCACTGAAGCAGGTTTTATTCAGTTTAAATAGATAACTGTCTTCCCAAAGTAACAAGAAGATCTGGACAGAATCGATATTTTAATTTTGCTTTTAAAATTAGCCATTTTCTAACAGTTTGTATGTTTGCCTGCACAAGCATCAACTATTTTTCATTTAATTACATGTTTTTAAGTTCCACTGAAATTTCCAGAATAATTTTTCCTCTCTGTCTTTTTTCTTAGTTTGTGATCACATTTTCCGTATTGAATTAAATTCATCCTCATTCCTGTTAAAAAAATACATAAATCAATGAGATCTGGAGCTTGTTCAGTTCTCTGAATGCCAGGTCTTATCCATCACATACGCTTATTCACAAAAAAGACAACCATCTATTTCAAGCCACTCAAAAATATCTGGGGCTTTTAGCAAATTTTAAAAGTTCTAAATTGACTGAATAAAAATAGTTACTTCATAATAGTTTTATTTAATCAAATGATGCTCCTTCCACTATTTCCAGCATGCTAAATGAAAGTCTGACTCTGACTACAACAGTAACGGTGTATTTCTATGAAGATATTTCTGCTTCACTTGTGCCCCAGTATCATCAGAAATAGCTCATGAGTCCTACAGCTTTTCAGACAATAGCTGCACAGGTTTAAAAATAACTCATTACTTCTGAAAAGCTTCCCATCACCTGGTATCCTTGGAAGTGAATTAGAATGGCAAAAATATGGTCCTTACCCTTCTCTTTCCAGTAAGTGTTTCTTTATTTTCTAAAATATGGCAAATGTACTCTTTTTTTTCCTGAAACCAACAAGGTCATAAACAAAGTTTGATGCCTGATGGCACTCAGCATCTCCTAGAAATTTGGGGCTGAGGGCAAATATATGTATTCCCAAAGTCCCAAGCCCACTCTCTTCTGATGACTGTATTAGGAACAAAGAGGAGTCAGATGGGTTTCATGATTGCTTCCTGCTGGCAGGTAAGTTCAAGAGCCTTATTATTGTTCTGTAATCAAATAAATGTAACTGGGCAGAGGAGAAAGACGTGTGTGTTGTGCAGTTTAGCAGTGCCAAACTCAACCACACTTCACTACAGACAGTGATCAAGCATGCAAATGGGCTTACACCTGACATTGAGGCAGCTAAGCAGCATGCTGCAGGAGTGAGCTCATCTGAAATGAGCACTTCCACAGGGATCCACAGGGAGCTTTCAGCATATGTCTCCAGAGCTCTGGAATCAGTACTACAAATCATTTCCAGGCTGAGCAAAAGACTACCCTCTCCCGAGCTGGGCATTGATTCAGTTGCCACCAGGCACAGGAGCCTTGTTGATTTAAGTGGTGGTTATTTGAAGGCAGTTCCTAATCTGGGATGCATTCAGCATGTGGTCCAAAGCTGGTCCAAACCTCTCAGGCTACCTAAAGAGCTGTCTCAGACTCTCCAGGTGGCTTAAATAGAGAGCTACGTGTGTTATCCCAGAATCCCTGGCAGTTACCAGGCCACGCTCTTTGCTCTGTGAGCAAGACAGACTAAACAGAAGGAAATGAGCATTTTCACAGTGAAATTTCAAGGCACCAGTTTCACATGGACTGAAATAACAGTTCAGCAGCTGCAACATGAGACAGAACTCATCTACCAAATTCCTTTCAGAAGTTCAGGTAATGTTGTACTTACTCTTCTTCAGGATTTCTTTGCACTCGGGATTAATTGGTGGTGCATTTGGCTTAGAGAGAGCATTAGAGAGAACTTCCACTATGCACCGTGTTACCTGGAAGAAACAAGTAGGAGAAAAAATTCTCGTAGCAGAAATGGAAATCCTACTTCTGACCCAGCTAGTGAGGAAACCTACGTCAGGACTAGAGTTCAGATTAACATTTATGAGTTTTCACTAATCCCCAGCTCTACCACAGCTTGCATTTGGGCAACAAGTGCTTTGCTCCTCACTCTCATATTAGTAAAAGGAGGCTAGTCATCAGCTCTTTTTATCTGGCCTTTTCTTTGCATAGGTAATGGTCATCTTTTATACGCTTTTAAATATTAAATACCCTGTTCAGCACAAAGGAGAGTCAAACAACATGAGGTAACAGCACCCTACAAACGAAATAACCAACACAACACATGTTCAAAAGATGAGGATCATCCTGTAGGACCCGTCCAAATGAGGATGCTGCAAAGGTGTTACCAGAAGTACTGCTTGGATTGCCAATAAACTAAAACCACCTTTATATCCACTGTGACACGTTCCACACTTTTCCATGTGCGTGTTGTAAGACCTGCCTCTTCAGTGCTTAACATTCAACTGGGTAGTCTTCTGGAAACAGAGCAACTCAATTGCTTTAGGGAAGCCACACAACCTCCTCTAGTCCTACGTGCTACCAGAGTAGCTCTTCGGTACGAATTCACACATGATTTCTCAAGTGTTGAAGCTGTTGGTTGTGAGCGAGCCCTCAGATCGTCAGCGGCACAAGAGCCTCAGGCTGACAATCTGGGTGCCTGGATAGGAGGACACGATAAAACATTTATGCAGCCATTTGTGCTTTAACTGTTTTCAGTTATTACCAGGTATTTACTAACCTAAATTATTACACTATCAACCAGTGGAGAGGGCCTGATGTCAGGTTACAGGGTCTGAGAGCAGCTAATGGCACTTATTTAATCAAAGAGGTTCAGAAGCTCTTTCCAAAGCAGAAGGAGTACATTAGAAAGTCCATTACACAGTTGGTAATTGTAGATATTTAATCTTTCTTCACAGCTGCCATCTCACTTTTTGCAGTTCAATAAAATGTACTATCAAATAATACATCATTTTTGGGAGCAGCTGTACAATACAGAACACCACACTGACAAAAGAAGCCAGCTTCCGTTTTCATCAAATGCACAAGTGCATGCATGTATCTTCTGACAGCTGAAGGGACTCTGAGCTCCACATCACTAATGATCTCTTAAGAGTTTACCCTTAGGGGAAAAAAGCATTAGCCTGAGAGTTTAAAGACAAAACATGGAGAGCATGTGGCTGGTTTCTTTCTGAAATTTGCTTTCACATCCAGCTACTCACCATTTCTTCAACATGGTCTTTTTCCACTGGAACTGCACTGACACCTAGAAGAAACAAATTATTACAGACTCATTAATCTTAGTAACAAGCACGACTGACAGGAGTCCTCAGTCAAATTATCCACAAAAAGAATATACACCATGAAATAGAAAGCAGTGCTCAAACTCCAAGATCAGAGCTTCGTTGCAAGTTAGATCTTCATACAGTTGCACCTGTTTCTTGGTGAAAAACCAGGAAACAAGCAAGGCCTGTTCGCACCTTTTGGCTTCTGCAAGGGGGTCTGGGTGCCCCCCCCCCCCTTCCCCATTCAAGGCTTTAAAGCGACTGCTGTCCCACTCCTACTGGAGAAATCCTGTCTCACTTGAATGGGAGGTGGCTCCTGGAGGGAAGGACAGAGCCAGAAGGAACAGGAGAAATTCCATTCACCAAGTGGTCCATTATCACCCCAAGAAGTAAGAAAAATCAAATCCCAGAGGAAAACACTGCTCTGGAAGGAAGCAGCACAACCTGTCTCAAACATCATGAGGACACGCAGGGTATTAACACCTCCTTGCATCAGTTCTACTTGGTCCAACATATTTGCTTACAGAAGGAAGCTGTCGCAAATGAAGCCTCCATGCTGCTTTGTTTTGCCATCACTGCTGCAGTATGTCTCCAGCTGGTTAATGAGCTTGGCTGCATTATTCAAGAACCATGTCAAGTCTCATCTACCTTGAGATTTGCCGAAGTGAAGTTAAGCAAGTCTGCCAGACACACACCAGTATATAGAGGAAAGGCTCATTATATTGTGGCTTTGTAGACTTACTGCATGGTATATAATCACAGTTGGGGTGCAGCTCTGAAGTTCTTCCACAAGTCAGGAAAGTCTTAAGTGCATCTATCACCCTCTCTGCAATGCTGCTTGGCTGGGACAGTGAGAGTTCTTCTGTATCAGGTGAGCACAGAGCAGGTTATGGAGAGGAAGGGGGTCAGTCTACCTTACAGTGGCCAGGAAAACTAACATTGCCCCAAGGAAGCTTCCTGCAAAGCAGGCAGGAGCGTGTAGCCTTGTACTGCTGACAGCAGCAAACCCTTTTATTCTCTTCTGTGCCTGCAGGGGAAGGAGACATCCCCTTGAGCACTGACTCTGTGTGTAATAACTGAACACAACACAATAATAACTCTCTTGGTATTTCCGCTGCCCTCTATTTTTGCTCCCACAAACACATATGTAGGAAGGTGCTCCTCCAGCCCCCGTCTCTTCTCTGCGTATACAACTGCGCTCAGAGAAGGGAACCCACACAAGACTAGCACAGAAGGGATTCCCCTAAAATAGCACTGCATCCCTACCCCATCGTTTCCCCGGAATGCCAGATGGTGTGTGGGGAGATGGTGCTATACAGAGCAAACCCTCTCCCCATCTCTTGCGTTCAGTGCTGACTGAGACAGGCTTTAGGTTACTTTATTTACTAACCTGGTATGCAAATAACTACCACGCTGCACAGTGCTGACGCTGCTGCAGCCCAACCAGCCTGCATCCTCCATCTGAGGATAAGGATGTACGTACAAGCGGAGGCAGGAGGCTGGCAGCAAAGTTCCTTCTACTAGAAAATCCTGTTAACCACAAAAAGGACATTCTCTCAGTCCCAAAAGAATTGGAGACACTACTCTTATGGCACGAGCTGTTCACAGGCACTACTTACATGTAAGGAGAGGGGATGACCCACTTCATTGCCTTTTCTTTACGAGGCTCCTCTGGTCCTCCAGCCCATAAGAAATCATGACATGTAGAAAGGCAAACATCTGATTTTGTCCTATTAGTGATGCTGCCACAGCACATCTCCTGTGAGCTACACCCAGCTGATGTGATAAAGCACACAACAAACTTCTGAACATCTCGTGCTATAAGAAATGCCAACCTGAGGCTGCGTCTCAAGTGCTATGTCAGTGGGGCAGGAATATAAAGACAGGTTGCATCCACTGCCTTAGCCCTGCCATGCCAAAGCTCCCACCTCTCTAAGGAGGTTTACAGATAGATTAATGACCAAGCAAGTGCTTGGTTAATGATGAAAGCTGGCATGCACAGACAAAGAGGAAGCACAGGCTAGGCTATGATAGCATAGGCAGTCATAACAACGTCAGAAGAAGCAAATGGTACCGAACATATGTCATATTAACGTGCCCAGAGAAACAAAATGAGTATCCAATCCATCCCAGAGCCTGAAATAATACACAGAGGCAGGTTCTCTGCCAGAGCCAAGATAGGAAGCCTGTGGGGAGTGAGCGTGCCCCACTCTACACTAGTGCTGGCAGCTCTAGCCTGTGCCAGCTGGCAAGAGCTCCCTTGGGGCCATGTGCCAGCTGGAGATGGCTGCTCAGCACCTCTGCCTTCCTCTCTACTCCCCATGTGCTCAGGAGAGGTGAAGCCACCACCCCAGCACCGCTGACAGCATCAGGCAACCTCCCACCGGGCTGTGGGGACACAGCAGACGTACAGATGCAGAAACACAGCGGGAGCAGGCACCAAGACAGAAAACCTCCCCCTGCCCACACACAGACCCACACAGTAAAGCCAAGCCCTGGGTCTGCTTCCCCCTCCTGAGCCAGATCTGCCCAGGCAGTTAGGATCAGATTGCTTGATTTTGCACAAGTGCTGAGAGCTGATGAAGATCACAAAAAAACGATGAAATTCAGGACAAATTCACGTGGCTTTTGCTTGTGCCTTGAACACTGGGACACATCTTTTGGTGGGTCCCTGATGAAATCCCTGCATGGCTTTGTTCCTTTAATGCTGATGACTCAGTGCAGTGCCATCGCTCATCAAAATGTCAGCAAGAACCTTTCCTAGGAAAGATCACAGGAACTTTGGCATATTGATTTGCAGAAGGAGCACTAGAAAGTTCTTGAAGTTAATGTTTCACCGATTCCCAGCCCCAAACAAAGTCCCTTAGTTGACTGATTCTGTTTGACATTCTAAAGCAAGGATGCAAAGAGGTACCTGACCTGTTTTAATGGCATAAACAGGAAAAAAACCAAAACTTAGTAAGGAATCCCCATGGGGTCTATGGAATAAGTCCAGTGAGCTTCTCTGAGCTGGGGTCTCTCACCCACCTTCCACCCTCCCTTCTCATTACAACAAAGGTACCTGAAGGATGCCAACTTCATTACAAAGTACAAGTCTAGAAGCATTTCCATGTGGAGACCTCTAATGCACGTAAAGTTGAATTACTCAGCCTAAAGGAACACTGATTCTTTCAAGAAATGATGTAGCACACATATAAAGCTGAGCCACCACCTCATCCTATTGTGTTTAATCTTCATTTCACAGGGTTGATTTAATATTTAGTGCCGCACGCCAAGAAAATAATGTTACGTTACTTAAAGCTGCAGAGTTGCTACTTTACAGTCATCCCTTAGTATTAAGAACAAGGTGGCAAAAACCTAGCAGCACCACTCAAATAGAATTACACCAATTAGTTTCTGTGGAAAGAAACCGTACTGGGGGGGTAACAGATCATAGAATCACAGAATCAACTGGGTTG
>NW_009931202.1:0-12129 GCF_000696875.1 Nestor notabilis
TTGTCTCTTGTAGGGTGCCGCTTCTCCCAGCAGGGTTCCCTTATCCCTTATCAACGCCAGCCTTCGAAGTGGCTTTTTTGCGTTTACAAGAGAAGGAAGCGATATTCATGCAGAGTTGGTATGAATGTAATGGAGTTAGTGTGAGCAAAGAAAATGCATTACTGCTTAGAAGACACGGGGCATGAAGCGTGTGCTTTAATATGCATGCAAGTTGTTTCCCGTTGCCTTTCTGCTGCTGTTGTGAAATTTGCAATGTAATTTAATGTTCGGTTACCTCGGGGTGTGCAAACTGTTGGGCAGCGCTCTTTTCCCATGCAGTGTGAGCTGGAGTAAATCAGTTTATTGCAATCACAGTTGTTCTGCAAGCAGGAGAAGGTTGGTTTTGCCAGTACAGCCACATCTCATGTGCACGTAACCTACAGCTCCATGTGTGGGTGCTTAGCTCTGTGTGCAGAGCTAATTTAACCAGAGCAAAGCACGATCCAGGAGCTGCTTCCTTAGTTCTCCTAGAAAGCTGGTGCTACCCACAGAGCTGGTAGTCCAGGAGATTTGGAATCCTGCTATGTCCTGGGATAATGCAGTGCTCAGGAGAGGGTTAATGGTATCTCAGGGCTGGGGAGGGGGGAGCAGGCAGCGAAGTCAGCACCTTCAGTGAGCTGAACTCCGGGCTCCGGAGGCAGGATTGGACAGCAGAACCCAGTATTGTTTAGCCCAGGGGACAACTGTCAGCAGGGATTTAGTCTGAGATGTGGTGCTGAAGCGTTCCTTTTCTTATCAACTAGCTCCACAGACAATGATTTTTGTCTTGTATGAGCAGTGTGTTACAGTTGCCAGTGTGAGCACAGATCTATTTGGAAGCATTTAAGTGTAAAATCAGTAACTCCTCCTGCTGCCACACTTACTTGGGTCCAAGCCCCTCAATTCCCTGTACTGCTTATGAAACCTAGAATGCTTCCACGTTGCCAGATGAAAACATCCAGCCCGTTTCACTTAGCACAATGAGCGAGCTGTCCCTCCACACTTGAATTCTGGGCTTTCTCTCCTGCCAGACTGTAATTGCTGCTGGAGCGGGAGCATGCTCAGCATGCATGGAGAGAAGCAACAATGCCTCCAAAGTGGCATTAATTACTATGGGAAGGATTAAAGTTGTGGCAAAGCAGATGCTGGAGGATTGAATCTGTGTGAAGTGATCACTCTCTGTTAATTAATATGAATTATTTATATCTGGGAGAAGGAAGGTTGGTAAAAATTGTCATTTGAGGCTTAGCTGTTGTCAGACAGAGATAGTAATGAATCAGTTTGCTGTTGGGGATGATGGGGTGCTGAGATGTGGATAACTGATGTCTCTCTAACTCCATCTTACACTTCTTCTCTGCTGCTCCTTCTCCCTAGCGGGTTTTTGTTCTGCAGTATGTGTCGAAGTTCCATCAGAGACAGAGGCAGTCCAAGGAACACACATGAAGCTGCTCTGCATCTCCTGCATGAAGAGGGAAGAGGTCACAGCCAGTACGGTGGTGGAATGGTTCTACAGGCCGGAGGGTGGAAAGGATGAACCTGTATGTATGCCTGGTAGCTGAGCCCTTGTATTGTAGGTCTTGCTGTGAAACACAGCCCAGGGAACTCATGTGGGAGCAGCCAAAAGGTATTTATGAGAGTGTAAGTTTGTCCTGTGGTAGGATCCCCAAGGACACCTGTATAAGAGGAGGAGGGAGACCCAAATAAGAGCAAAAGCTTTTACTAGGCAAAAGCCTATAGAAATGCCCAGCAAGGCTGCTTTCGTATCACAGATGAGAGACAAGCTTGGAAAACAGCTCTTAGCTGCGGATCTTTGCCATTTCTGCAGCATTTTCACCTGAATTTCCACAGCACTGGTTTTGAGCAGTAACTAAAGTGTCTTTTCCTCGCTTAGCTGATTTCCACGCTTGGGCACAGCGTTGCGACACCAGGGGGTTCCTTATGGCAGGAAAAGCTAGAATCTGCTGTTGAGCTCGAATATTTGGGATCATACATATGAATGTGAATTTCCACTTCTGTCCCTTGACTAGGTGAAGCCTAGTATGTAAGGAAATCAAAAAGGGAAATAGAAGTATGGAGTGACACCTGGTACACTTAGCTATATCTCCCTTCCTAGGACACTTCTGAATCCCAAAGCTATATTTTGGAGGTTAAATCAGGCTCTGATAAATCTGCAGGACAGAATTTACTTTTTTGCCTCAGAGAAAGCTATTTTATCTGAGTACAGAGCATTAGATCAGTGGTTGCATTTCATCATGATTGAGCAGGGCCAGGCAAAAAGGCAGATACATTCCTACTGCCCGAGAGCTAAAGTGACCACACTAAGGAGTGAGATGGGAATCCACTTTCAGTGACCTGGGTGATATATTTGCCAGTGGCAACCCGAGGAATGCTGATGAAAGTGAGCTGGGGTGGGCAGGGAAATGATGGGGCTGTGGTCAGCCCAAAACTTGGAAGAGATTGGAGCCACCAAAGCTCCATTCTTCTGATGCATCATTTCCATGCTGTCATTTTTATCCTGCATCACTTCCATTTCAGCTGAATACCTCAGGGCTTACCAAAAATGTCTGTTTGTCTTTGCTGTATTTATTCCATGGTTCCTTCTTAAGATGATCTTAATGTGCAGTGACTGACAGGCTGGCACGAAGACTGCTTTGTTTTTAGTTCCATTGCTAATCTTTGCGTCGTTGTCCACGTGTGACTTTTTCTCTGTCTTATTTTTAATACCTCTGTGATGAAGATAATTCAGTTTTCTGTCTTCTGTAAAGATTTTGAGGAAAAGGATGATGGAATATGAATAGCTGCTGTTACCAAGGAAGCCTTAGCCTGGAATGTACATGTGTGTAGCTCGAGGGTGGTGATGTTCCTTGCATATGCTGCGCTGTTGTCCGAGATACGAGTCAGTGATTAATCAGAAATACCCTTTCACATTTCCCCACAGATCTACGAGTACAGGAAAACCAACCATGAATTTCCAAGCCGCTTCAGTGGCCGGTTGCAGTGGAACGGGAGTAAAGACATGCAGGATGTCTCCATCACTGTGTTAAACGTGACCTTGAATGATTCGGGTATCTACACCTGTAACATCACCCGGGAGTTTGAGTTCGAGATTCACCGTCCTCTCTTCACAAGCTCCAGACTGATCCACCTCACCGTGGTGGAGGAGGGTACGAAGGGCTGGCAGCATGTTGTGCCTTAACTCGCCGTGGGTGCTGTCATCAGGGATAGAACTTTCCATCATGTTGTAGGAGAGGGGTGACTGAGCTGCCAAAGAATCGTATCTGTCTTTGCAGCAACAAACACTACACAGGGTTCAGGAGGAGACACCTGTGTTTGTTTGCTGGCTGCAGCCTCTCTGTAGGCTCAGAGTGGTTGTGTGTTAATGTGGGAAGTTATAAGGATGCCACAGTGCAGCCTTTGCCTGGGTGTTTCATTCCTCTGGAAACAAGCAGTGGGATCACTGCTGGCAGGATCCTGCCCATTCCCTCTCATTTGCCATGGTGTAGTGGCAGCTGGGTATCTCTGTTAAGGTGGGTTGGGAAGGATGGCGTGAGGGTGGGAAGTGTCAGTGGAGCTGTCGTGCTCCAATCACTGCACGTAACTGATCAGAGATTATTTCGTTTTCCTAACAGCTGGAGAAGACTTCACCTCGGTCATCTCTGAAATTATGATGTATATTCTGCTGGTTTTCCTCACCTTGTGGCTGCTGATAGAAATGGTCTATTGCTACAGGAAAGTCTCCAAGGCGGAGGAAGCTGCCCAAGAAAATGCGTAAGTGTGAGATCTCTGTGTGTGCTCCTGATTGTACCAAGGAGTTTCCTCCTGCGAGCACCTCCTACAGGTGACATTTGTTACCTTAGAGATACTTACAGGCATTCAGTATCTTTGTAAGTGCGGATGGGCCCACACTGTGGTTTGCACTGCAGCACTGGGGTTATGCTTTCCCCCTTCCCTCCAACTACAGGACAGACTATCTTGCGATTCCGTCAGAAAACAAGGAAAACTGTGCTGTGCCTGTGGAGGAATAGCAGAGAGGAGTCAGTGGAATGAACGGCACCAAGGTAGGTGATAAGGAACAGTCTGCTTGTGTCTGTCAACCTTTCAGCCTTAGTACAGCTGGTTAGACATGTGTGGGGCTGGAGGAAAGGTGGATGGGAGACGCCTGCAGTTTGGCTGTGCTCCTTCTGTGGAGCTTCCATAGTGACTTCAGAAGCAATATAGGTATCTAAGGTGGTGGGTGTACTAGTGTTACTTCTAACCCTGAACACACATGTCTTCTTTCAAGCCCTGATGTAATCACTTCTCTTTTGTCCATTCCTGTTGAGTTGGGAATAGTCATTGTCCCATGTGGATACAGAGCTGTGCTCAGAGGCATATAAGGGCACTATCTCCGATGGAAGTACCTGCTAGGAAGGATTTTGTGGAAAAAGACCAAAATCTAGATCTCTTAAAGTCTTGTCTTGCTAGTTACCATGCTGACTGTATCACGATCCTCACTTCTGTAAGGTCAAATGACTCGTGCTCCAGGAGGAATTCTCTCCATTGCAGGGGCTCTGAAGACAGAAGGACCGCATCATGCCAGCCAGGTTTGAGGGGGAGCTCTGCGCCGTCGGGAGGAGATACGGGGAAGTGTAAATTCTCTTCCATTTGCCTTGGACTCTGTACAGCCTTGACTTTGGCCTCATGACTCCATTCTGAGCTGCCAGCCCATTTGCTAAAGGACTCTTCTTTTGAAGCATGCTGAGCAAAAGGGCACAGGGGTATGGGCAGCACGGCTCCTTCCCAAGTTTCTGTTCTATCATCACGTTAATGGCTTTGTAAATGTTAAGTGTCATTTCTTAGCTGCTGTCACCACCACCTTTATTTGCTGACTACGCTAGTTCTCCATTGCAGAGGTAAAGGGTATGTATGTTGTGTTACTCTGACCTATGAGACTGGGAATGAGGTCATCTTAGGTGATGTTCCACCATGTGTTACAGCCCAAGCAGTCTTATCAGTGTTAACACAGGAATAATTTAATTAACTAGTTATTCCTTGGCACGTTGCTCTGGACTTTGGGCTGCTCATACACAGACAGAGTTAGGATGAGGACTGTGATGGTGTTAGAATGAATCCCCCTGTGCCCCGTTCACACTTGCTCTTGAAGGAGGGAACTGAGACTATAGAACCTGAAGTACCCCTACTTCAGGAAGCAGTACAACGTAAGTATAAGAATCCCCTGTATAACCCCCTTTTTATTTAGCAAGCATCAAAAGTCTTAGTTCCTTCCTTTTGCCTTGCATAGCAGGTTTACTCCTCAAGTGCACAGAGTGATAGGAATACCCTGTGGAGCCACGTTCTGCAACAACAGGCAAGTAGGCAAAGCAAAGTCAGTAGGACGCATAGCCCTCACAGGAAAGCTTTGTAAAATGGTAGTGGTGTTAGTAACTGATAGTCTCCTCATACTATAGTGCAGCACCACCTAGAGGAATGGACACCAAACGCTTATTTTTTCCTAGTTAATAGTATTTCTTTCTTGTGATAATCACTGGTTTAAGTAGTTGGCATTCATTGTAAGTGATCCACTGCTGCACGGGAATCACACTGTATATTCAGTCTTTCCCATGCAAACCTACCTTTTCAGTTGTAGTGGATGTTTCTGGCCTCAGATATAATTGTTCAAACTCAACAACTAGGATTACAAAGAGGGAATAAGGCCAAAACACTGGCCAGGGTGGAATTGTACCTTAAGACCAAACAGGGAAGGTTTATTTTTGCACATAGCAGATGTTGTTACATCCCTGCTGCAATGGAGCCTCTACTGCTTGCAAGAGTTGCCAAATTCTGCTACACTGACCGCTTCTAAATAGTTACCAAGTGCTTGTGAATCAAGGCATGCTTCCCACGTATGGAATTTCCCCTGCTTTGTTCTGCTGCTTTTTGTGTGTTGCTGAAATCACAGAAATTACTCTGTTTGTAAGTCAGGTCCGGGCCAGATTTCTAACTGGCAGGCTTTCAAAATTCCTTTTTTAGAATGGGTGTTACCTTTAGTAAACTACCACAGCGCAGTCGCTGCCATAGGATCGCTCTCAAGTCCAGAGCCGAGTCTGGCAACGCGAGCACATATTCCAGACACTTGGAGTCTGGAAGCACACTTGCTTCTTCCAAACGAATAGCCTAAAGGGTGAAAAGCAGCTCCTTGTTCAGCTGCATGTCTTCATTTTGGGCATAATCCTAACTCTAAACCCGCAGCACCAGAGTGGCCAGATGGTAACTCCAGAGTATCTGTCACTGACCATGGCATTGACGCCCGCGGTGATTTTTAGGTAAGGCCGTGTAACTTCTCTCCCACTTTAGCTCTGCTTCTCAGCCCCCTGAAGCACTGGTAACCCTCTGGTGTCATAATACTAACTCAAAAAAGGAGTAAAATAAGAACTTGGTGAGAGCTACCTCAGGTGGTAAAGGGCAGTCCTCTAGTCTACACCTTCTAGTATCTTACATGCATCTTCTTAAGATACTTTTTCTTGGACACATCTTTCACTTTTCCACTTCCTGCAGACAGATATTGTCCTGTGTTGTTCTAGGCAGGAGAAAACGGTGTGTAAATATTGCTCAAGGTTCCCATAGCAAAAAAGTAACAAAAGGGATTTTTCAGGGGTGGTGGTGCTGGAAGAGATGGTCCTGGTTGGTGTCTGAAAAGACTCTCTCTGTATTTGGAAACAACAGAAAAGACTTTAGAATAGGCAGGATAATAAAAAGAACAAAGCACTCATGAGTCGTGCTGTTTGTTTGATAGATTTTGTTTTAATTTATACTGTACTTCCATTGTACTAGCTACTTTACATTAAGGTTTGGCTGCACAGCCTTTACAACTCCTAGGTTCTAGCAGGTAAGTTTCATTATCGTTTTACTGCATTCTTGCGCACAGCGCAAAGTTTATGACAGTTAGACAACTCCTAAAACAAAACCGCAGGGTCCTCCCCCCCACCCCAGAGTTCACCTTAGTGCTACAGACCTTGGCCAACAGCCCCCCACCTCCTGGGCTCAGGGGGAACCCCATAAGGGGTGATTGTACCCCTTGTTCTGTGCTGACGTGATGCGATCCCCGTTAAGTTGCAGTTACACACAGTAGTTGGGGTTGCAGGATCCAGCGCCTCAGGCGGGGAGAACACACTCCCAGGTTTCTAGCAGCTTTACCCAGCCCCTGGAGCATGTGATGGGAGAAGGATGCCACCAGCACGGTCACATCCCCCAGGTGCCATAGCCCCGCGATGCTGCTCCTTGTAATGCTGCGATGGTTCTGCTGCTCCTCCCTCTGCCCTGACCGAAAGCCAGGTTAGTGCTGCTGTATCTGCTCCATTAAGTGCTGTTGTGATGGAGGTGGGCTTGTGAGGATGAGGAGAGAGGCGTGGGTGGCACAGGCTCCACCTCTTTTCAGGATAAAGATGCTATTTTGTAACAGGCGCAATCCCAAATCCGGGGCAGATTGGGGCTGAAACTGAGATACAACCAAATGGCTCCAGAACCTGAGCTGCACGTTGGTTTTATTCCCTAACTATTCTGGGAGTTTGGGTTGGGGAAGGTGGCCATTGAACGTTAGCAATGGAATTGGCCTAAATGAGTGAGGTAACAGAAACGGCCAGAGGAGGTACCTCCCTGAGCCATGTGCAAATATAATTCCTTCAGCAGAAGGAAGTCCTTTTCCCTACTGAAAAAAAATAGACCACATTCACTTAAAGAGCATACAGACTATAGCAAGGGAAGGTGAGCAGGGACAGCACCAGGTCAGTCCATCTGTGACACAGGGAATGATTGTCCAGCAGCAAAGGTGTGAGGGGAGAGGGAAAAGCCATAGCAAGCACTGCAGAACGTGTGTAGGAGGGAAGGTCATGGCATGTAACCATGCTGAGAAAAGCCCATGCTGTCTGCCTAGACGGGAAATAATCTCAGTCAAGACACGAGGAGATTATTTGGCCAGTGTGCACATCTAGAATAAGGTATTATGGCACAGAGAGACTCGTGCTGCAGAGATCAGAGCATGCTGGGCAGGGGGAATGGGCCCTCTCAGGAACCACACTGACATCAATGTTCTGTGAGCCACTTACCTCAGGTGCTTTGGTTTAAGAGTCTCTGTTTCAGTATTGTTCTAAGCAAGCCCCTGCTGGGTATTTCGTGCTGAGACTGTCTGAAAAGACTAAGCCAGAGTCCACCTGACTGTGCTATATAATGAGTGGCAGTGAGCCTGGCAGAGATCCCATTGGAAAGATTTCTGGAGTCCTGCAAGAAGCACTGGTCTGTGGGATGGCAGTATCTGCCTAGACAAACATGATGGAATCACCTCCCCTGAGCCAGTCAAAGTGTTTGTTACTGACTGTGCTTTTCCACATGCTGTGGAAGTCCCACCTCTAAATTGGGAAGGGGTTCACTTCCATCCTCACTGGGAGAAGCAGACACTGACTGATAGAGCTCTGCCTGGTTAAAATGGCCAGTTCAGTACAGAAACAGTGCAAGAGAAGTCCTCTCAGGGTGTAGCAGCTCTGCACTGATGGCAGAGGAGTGCTGACTGTTCACTATGCTGTGCCTTAGCCGCCTCCTGCATGGGATGGCTGCACTAAGATGGGTCCTGACCTTCAGAGAGGGGTTTTTCATGGACACTAACTCACACTCTGCCTTTATGCTCTTTCAATACAGGATCATACTTCTACTAAAGGCATGTTGCATCTCATCTTCCCTTTATTAGATCTGAAGCAGACAAGCGGGCCCAGGTGGTCAGACGGCAGGCTGTGAGCTGAGTGTAAATGCATACTCTGTGTCAGCAGTGTAACTGAGGTACGTTAGGGGAAGTCAAAGTTGTGACCTTTGTCTCTTCTCCCAAAGGACTTAAGGAAGCCAGAAAGGATTTATGTAGAAGTTAGTATCAGTTAATGTCAATTAGTACTGAGGTTTTCTGCCTTGGATCATTAGTTGTTGAGCACCAGGTAATTGGTGCATAGTTACCCATTTAACTCATAGCTCACTCCTGCTCTTACCATTGCAGGTACCTTTCTCCCTCAAGCAGAATGTGCAGACCTAGCAATGCCCCTGTCTTAGGGATGTTATAGTTTGGTATCTAGTTTATGAATGCATAGCAGTTATTCAGGTCTTAAATCCACTTTGCACTCATCCCAGATGCCATAACCCAAACACCTCTTTTAAGGTAAGCACTGAAGGCATGTATTTAACAGAAGCAAGCTAGGATTAGCTTGCTTCTCCCAAATACACACTAACTGGCAAATCAGAGCCTTCTGTCTCCCTCCTCCCAGTAGGTAGCATCTTACTCAGCCAGAATTAGGCTACGAGCAGTTGGCATTAGTTTGCAGGTTTGGCTGGAGAAATGCTTTGTGAGAAATCTCTTCTATAGCTTTTCAGATGCTGCAAACCAAACCCCAGCTGGGCTCACCAGGCAGACTGGCAGCAGCAGAAGGGTCAGAGGGAGCACTCAGCCGGAAACACCGCACCTTGCCATTGACGTGGGATTTCTGGCACAGGTAAGCAAGTGAAGATGTGAAGCCCTGACAATGGGAACCCTTGGCTATGACTGCAAAGGGAATGTGGAAGTCACACTATGCAGGTTGCTCTGCCTCACTCCTAGAAAGCATTACTGATTTCTCCAGGAAATCTCATCATTGACTGGTCCAGCATTGTCTATGGCTGCAAAAGGGATTAATCTGTCAACTGGGACTCAGCTGCAGTAGCAGGTGATTCCTGTCATAGCTCTAGGCAGGAAGGCATCTAGGTGAAAACACGCCAAGGTTCTCTTTCTGCCCTCACTTTTAGTGCCATTATGGGGTTTGCCTTAAGGAAAAGACCTTGCTTTTCTCTCTTTTATTACTCCTGTGATAAATTAAGAGGCAATAAAAGGTTATGAATCCTGTCCAACTGCAAGCCAGACTTGCTGCCAAGTGGCAAAAAGACAGTAAATAACTAGGAATCTGAGAAAGAAACCTTTCTTGGTCTGAAGGTTGCTGCATGTACAAGATCTGTTTGGTGATGGCCACCCTTGTGCTGTTTATTGAAAGATTTAACATAACTATGCGTCAGGATATGAGCCAAACATGTTAAACGCAGTTTATAGCAATGTGCAGGCAGAACGAGTGTTAGTGCTTGAGACTTACAGTCACTGTGGGAGTGACTAATGGGGGAACACGACTCTTTGCCAGTGTGTCAAGTCACAGTGGGGAACTAGGGGGCCCTCCTGTCCCAAGATAAGCCACAGAACACGCTTCCCAGGCACTAGCACCTCAGTTTCATTGTACAGTAGCCATTTCAGCAGCCTCCCTGGAGCAAAGTCAGGGAGGAACAAAGTACAGTAGTCAGCAGCTTTAAATTAAATAAATAGTCATAAATACATACTACTCTCTAGTTGCTGAGGCATGTTTTCCCCAATTGTACCTTGCTTTCATACTCATAAATGTCTCTTTAATAACCCGTGTTCATCTGTGCTCCTTCAAATGTGAGTTGTCTTCTGTGGGACATGTGTTGTGCAAACTATAAGCAGGTTGGGAGAAATCAGTGGGTTACTTGTATGTGCATTGGAATGTGGGAGCTTGTGGGGGTTTTCCTTGGTCTCCATGAGGATGAGAGTGTCTGGTACAGAGATACAGGGACCAGTTACTCACCCTTATGTCCCCTGCTATTTCAGTGCCCACTGCAGCTAGCGACAGCGGATAAACTACAACTGCACTGTTTGCATACAGGGAATATGCAGCTGGCTCCCTCCTGTCATTCAGAAGATGGGAAATCCTAGTGTTGAACAAGGTGGAGACTGAGAACCTCACACATCACCTAATCTATGTGGCTGGGTAAGATGAAAAAGCATTTATTAAACATTCAGCCAAGCACCCTGCATCCCAGGCAGTCACAGTGGTGTCGGGTACAGTCTTGCTGCCCCTCTTCCTCATTTATCTGCTAACAGGAGCCCAGAATTATCCCCTAGAACAAGTGAAAATCTATATTTAATGTATTTTCATGTCTTTTTAATGCAGTTCTACCATCTGACTTGCAAAGAGTCATGAAGGTAGAACCCTCCTATCCAGCTTATGAGGGATACCAGTCAGATTCCTCACACCACAGACACCCTGCTGATCTATTCTGCCACCCACTGGTGGTCCCTTTTTCCTTTCCTTTTCTTTTTTGGTCCCCATGACCCTTCCTAACCTCTCCTGGGCTTTCAGAGCCATTGTTTCTATGTAGATGTAGTCATGTAAGAAAGGAAGTTGCCTTTTCTGTCCCTAATGTTTTCCCACAGAGTTTTTAAGACAAGGAATGAGCAAAAAACAGTCTCTCAGACCAGGGGCAGGAGGGAAATTTGCTGAGCAGGGAAGGGGGAGCAGTTGCAAATCAAGACTAGTTTTGGTTTTCTTTTCCAGTTGGGATACTCCCCCATCATGGGGAGTCACACAGGCACTCACCCTTTCAGCACCGATGTAGATCTTCAGCACAGGGATGGCTTAATGGCAGGGGCCCAAGCACATGGAAAGCAGAGAACTAGAGGGGACACTGTCAAAGGGATGGGAGCGTGCTTCCTGCAGCATGGCTCTCCTCCATCTGTGCACCTTGTAGGCAAATACTCCCCTTCCCACCATCTCCTTGGCTATTAATGCAGTATCAGTAACAGGAGGCATCAAACTAGTGTTTGGAGAAAGCATTTCAGCCCATTTACGTGCTGTGCCCTGCTCTCTGAACCAGGCTGGCTGGCACCACAGCAAATGGCATCTCTGCTCCAAGAAGTACAGAAGATGATTGCCAGTGAGAGCTGCTCTCTACAGACCTACAGCAAGCCTCATTGTGACCTCCTCTCTGAATGTGGAACAGTTTTGCAAGGGATTGACAGCAACTGCCAAAACCTCTCTGCCCTGAAGCCAGCAAGGTAAGAAAGTTGACAGTGTCCCCTTTGTGTGTATAGACAAATACAGTCACCCAGGGACCTTCATGCGCAGGGAGGGGTGGGGGGGCACTCACTCTGATGCTTCCCTTTGAAACAACATAAGACAAACAGACAGGCAGGAATATTACAGAAGGGTGGTGCACAGGCCCAGGGGAGCACACTCCAAGGTGCCCCTAAGCACATCTCAGTGCCGGGAGAGCACAGCCCTC
>NW_009931203.1:0-5350 GCF_000696875.1 Nestor notabilis
AACCATTCTATGATTCTATGATTCTAAGCTGACCTTGACCCCAACCCAGTGTTTCCCCAGTCTCTTTTGCTGCTATTTGAGCCCATTTATTCTTGTCTTATTCATACATCTCTTTAAATCTGACCCTCACAGGAGCAGATCTGGTCTAAAAACTTTAAACTGAAGCTACTAGAATTCTTTGAAGCAGTCACTTAATTTTTATATGTCCTTTCATATACATCCTCTTTATGATGCTCTGGTGTATTTTTTATATCAGAAAACTGAATATCTAAAATATTCTGTCTATTTTTAAAACAGTTTTTCAAAAAAGAGAAGAAAAAAGTTCTCGGAAATGCATTTTTCCTAACACAAAAATGTAGAAATTTTAGAATCACCCAGAATAAATTCTAAATTATTCCACAGCTGCAGAAAAGATAACTCATTAAAACTGACTACTGCATACTTTGCTTTTACATTGTACTCTTTCCTCTATTTTTCCTCATTTTGGTTAAAAACTTCCCTAGTCATTGACTGTGTTGCTGTATACATTCAGAAAGTCATCCCAGGTCTACCATAAACTAAATTATAAATTTTAATAAAATGAAGCAAAGCATCTAAGATTTCTATTTAAGTAGAACATGACTTAACTGAAAAGCCTAGTGAAGCCATGCTTTCTATTTCATTTGGAACTGAATACTGCTGTCTCTATAAGCTCATTTGGCCCCTCAAATTCAAATCATCTGCAGACAGCAAAATTATCTGAGGTATACAGTGCTTAATGGAGGTCAGCATGTATCCCTGATTCCTGTGAATGCATACTGTGATCATATTCACCGAAAAAACCCAGCACACGGACACTCGCTCTGTTTGTCCATTGCACTGGAAAAGAAATTCCTGTCAGAAATCCCACAAATACAGAGAATGCTTTTGCATTTTGAGCACTACATTAACTGGAAGACAAATTAAATTAGGGGTAGTCATAGAGCTCCTGACTTGCTAAAACAATTATGTATCTTGTATACATTAGTTTTCCAAGAAAAGCCAGTGTCTGGTGTACGAAATAAATTTAGCATTGATATGGTAGTTTTGGCAGGAGATACTTAATCTGTAATGTATGTTTAAGACAGGACTCATTTCAGGGAATTCTGATCAGAAATACATATTTCTGACCTAATGAACTCTTTTGAAGGCATTCACTATCCCAGAAGAGAGACTGCTTTATACTCACTGAGCTGCTTCCAAATAGTCAATATATAAATTATTCTATTCTTGAATGTGTTGATCTCTTGGCAGAGATGAGCCCTGAATAACTGTCTCATTGCATGTTAACAGTTTATGTGGCTGGATTTCAATTCCATGTAATTTACTAAACACTAGAGTGTTTTATTATAAGGTTCATGATAAATTAAATGAAAATCAAGTACAAATGAAGTATGTGTCGTCCATCAGCAGAATTCAAAGTGATGCTGGAAAGCAGAATATCATTTGCTAACAGGATCCAGAAAGACAGATGGATTTCCCGTGCATCTGTTTTCAGAAAATAAAGTGGTTTGGCTGAGGGCAGACTGTATCTTAGAAGAAGCTGCTCAAAGAAATTGAGCTAAGAATCATCTGGACACACTTTTGCCTCTGCTTTAGTGTAGACCTAATCCCACTTTGAGTACAGAGAAACAGCATGTGGTTTCACAGAGATCATGGAAGCAATAGGTGAGCGAAATGTCTCTCTCCTCCCAGTTGAAGTAGCTTAGCTAAAAAGAAACAAAGAAACAAATAAGCTAGCAGAATCCCTATGCAATTTGTAACACAATCTGTGAGCAACAAGACCTACATAAACCAGTTGTCCCAAAGGTACTGGACTTCATTTGCTATAGGTTTGTAATGTCCTTTCCAAAAGTACAAAATGGGTGCAAAATTTTTCCAGTTCAAAATGACAGATGACATTTATTTAGTACTGGAATACTACATGGCATGCTGGCATACTCGAATTTAGTATTTAATATGAGCATGCCAGCATGAGAAAGAAGGTGACCAGGGTCAGCTGAAAACTGCAGAGCAAGACCTCTCTTCTGAAGTTGATGCTTACAGTTTTCATTTCATGATTTATGTCTGACTTTACTAACTAAAAACAAAAGGAAAAAGACAGAATGAGGTATTCTATACTTTTTCTCTCCATCTGTTTTCTGGACTTGCAGTATATAGGCTGTGATTTGTGATGTATGGAGAGCATATAGTTACAAGGAACCTTTCTCTGTGGAGCACTCTTGTACTGCTGATGCCTGAAGATGGGGAACTGATTAGTCTTGTTACAACTACTATTATATTCCTGTGCAACTAGTTATTATTTACAGAAGGGACAGCTAGTTATTAAGTTATGTCTACTTACTAATTAGTTATTAATTTATGTCTTAACTTACATGGGGAACAGCTATGACTTCAAGCCTTCTCTCCTAGCCAGGGCACTGTCACTATACACACCAAGGAGGACAGAACTATATACAAGTCAGCACCACAGGTCTGGCCTGTCACCACACCAGGGAACTGGCAGGACCATGTACTGCAGGGATGAGATGGCACTCCTGTCATGGGCAGCACTGCTGACTACCCCAGCTGTGGCTCATGGATGTACACAAGAGTCCCTTATGCAGAATTGTGACCAATATAATCACGCACTCTTGCACCAAATGCAAGTAAAATACTGCTTGTCAGAATTCTCTGATCATACTGGCAGGCACTGCCATCTTTAATATGGACACCTGGGTCCAGATTGTTTGATGAGGGGAGGAAGAGGACCATTCCCAGCTGCTAACATCTGCATGGGGCAGCACAAACCCCAGTGGAAAGTCTGCTTAATATAACTCCTTTTTCTGCAGAAACAGACAAGCAAGGAACATAGGACTTTAGTCACTCTGAAAACAAGCACCTTGTATTTTGTGTGACTGTAGTAAAAGAAAAAGGTTATCTTATTAAAGTATGATTCAGGTTTTAAAAAAATCACAACCCACCCCCCACTCTCCCCCAATTCCACGCACAGAACCCGACACTGATTGAAACCCAGTGCCTTATTTAGGCTGGGCTTTTTTAATGTGGCAGAAAATACCACATAAAGGCTATTCACAAACAACATTCAGCTCTATATTTCTGCTTGCTTTAACACAGGCTGATGGAGTGCCTTAGAGTGCCATTACATTTTTAAAAATAGAAGGTATGTGAATAGGCATGCACCTCAGTTTTTAAGAGAAATGAGTCACAGCTCTTCAATTATGTTTCTTTTCTTTGCTCCTGTATTTTAAATGTAAGAAAGACCTTATTTGTACATCCTACTGCATCCTTATCAAAATCCTGTGAACACAGTTAATGTCACTCCATGTGGTCGGGACAACAGCAATAATAACACTGTGAAAAGCAATAGACCTTATTGTTAATGTGGTTTATTGAAGCAGATAATGAGATCTGGTATTTTACCTTGAGGAATATTGACAAGTAGCACTTGGTAAATATTCTTGTCTATGAGTTGGATTCTATGCAAAGGAAAATTCATTTTCTACTATGAATTCAATTTCACCAACGTACTCTTAATGTATTCTGGAAACTGAAACTACTTCTGGTTATATGTGCTTTTCCCATATTGTAACCAATCGTACATAAGACTTGACACCTTCCCCAAAATCTCAAAGTATTTCTCAAAAGTGTTTTGCAGGAATATTTGTTGCTCACCTTTAGAAAGGGAAAAAAAACTAAGAGGTAATGAGCTGCTTTTCATAACGTATCTGTAGAGCCAAAAGTATAACCTGCACATCCTGTTGTCCATCCTGGTATTCAGCTTGTCTGCTATAAAAAAGCTTAAAAAATATCTACAACAACACTCTAATTTTGTTGTTGCAATTTCTGTAATTACTTTAAGTATGTTAGTCTGCTGTGACAGACTGAAAAAAAGAAGGCTGAGTACTGTTCTTGCTGTGAAAAAAAATGTAATTTAGAAAAGGCAGAAGCAAACTTTTACTTCATAGAATAACGGCTGACTATGGGGTTAAGATTAAAGAGTCTTCAAAATTCTTTGAAATTTGCCAGTTTAAAGATAAAGAGTTTCTCCTTAAGGAGTCTCAATGGTAATGACTTAACTGTTGAAGCTTACAAACTCTTTAAAATTAAAACCGAAAATTGTTCTGGCTGAAATGGCATAGGATGCTACATGACATAGAGGCTTCTGATAATCCTGCAGATAAAAATAATCAGGAATGCAAGAACTCATCTTAGCAGTGCCTTAGGTCCAACCTCTTCCCAAAGTGATAACAAATCTTGATTCAAGCATTGTGAGAAAGAAGTGGAAGACATCCCAGAATGAAGGAGTCGAGACTACTGTCTGATTGTTATTAACCATCTCTCCTCATTTTGCACTGCATTAGTTGGGCTAGATAAAGCATCGGAGTTGACAAACTAGATTTTTCTATTCTGGGAATGATGAAATGGACATTTCAGTAATACAATTTCTACCTTTATAGTAACAGCAAAATCCAAACCCCTTAGTTTATATCTCCCTACTGATGTTGAACGTGAGAAAGGAAAGCCTGGAAGCACTTGGAAATAACAGGCTGATAAACTTTTGAATTCATGTACACAGTCTATAGCTATGATGAGTTTTAATTTGAACTGCACATGCTATTGGAACACATGTTGTCAAATGCATCATATAGTCCCATAAAATGTATTAAACTTAGAATAAAACATCTGTATTTTGCCATCCCCTGAAACTGACCTATTACTACACATACAGTAAGACCAATGAGCTGGGACATGTCCTGCCTGCCAGGACTATACTGCTTTTGACTTGCAGAGGTAATTTCCACAGCAAGGAGAACCCCTTGGACTTTTGCACAGAACTGCCCACAGCACAGTCAGCTGGCGTTTAGTGAGGATCAGCTGCCAAAATCTGACCTGAGCATGTCTGGTGGATGTACATCCAGGTGTGAGCTTGGTTGTAGCTACATCTTTAAATGAGCTGCCCAATGTTTAGGAGATTTCAGCAAATTGCTGTATTCCTCTTTTTCCACCTGTGCTAAATCTGGGAGCTCCAAACAAATTCCACATTTGTGAAATTGTATTCAGGCAAAGATATACCACTTAAGTCATGGAATAAATAGGTCTTGTGACAATGCATTCAAACCAGAGAAAGACCATTCTTGCTGGATCTGGTTTTCATACTTAAAGTTATGGCATTGCTTGCCATGAGGAGCAGTTATAAAAGGTACTGACTTTTTTTTGCCAAGGTGAGCAGCTCCAGAGAGGACACCTTCAGCACGGGAGCGTGGGGAAACCGCAGTGTCCAGGAGTCTCGATCCTGAACAGCCAGAGCCACCAACGGAGCTGCAGAACC
>NW_009931204.1:0-8348 GCF_000696875.1 Nestor notabilis
TAGCTTGTTTCTTTAGCAACTCCCAAGGGGCTTCTGAAAAAGGAAAATAGCTGTAGCTGTGAAAACCAAACACATCAGAATCTGAAAATTCATTTAAAAAAAGAAAGTTAAAGACCATGCATGTAAATTAATTATATAAAATATATATATTAGTCATATAAAATACATATAAAAGCCAGCCACATGGCTGAGGCAAAAGGCTGGCTGGATGCACTACTTGCCTTCTGAATTTCTCTACCTACTACATGTACCGCTTGAAAGCTGCTGCATCTGGCACAACAGTGGGGCTTCTTTAAGGAGTGGGATGAGAGACATAAATGTAAGACAGTGTCACAGTCCTCTGACGGAACACAGACAGCATCAATACCTTCTGCATTTTGTCCAGTTCTAGCGACCATATCTCAGAAAAGAATTGTGGAAAACAAGACCTGACAATTATAATTGGATGTTCAGAAACAATCTCATGTTCTTCTTGAGCAGCCCATGGAGACCTTCAAAAAATCCAAACTCTGCTGCTGGCAGTGATGTCAGTGAGTGGTAAAGATTTCATTGCAGCACCTTTTGTAAATCACATTTTTAAAGTATTTCACAGGCACAGTATTCCTCATATGCTGTGTGACTGTAATGCCATCGTGGCATTGGCTGTATTTGGGAGACAGCAGGATTAAGTATTTCCACTATTTTTCAGTATCTGAGCAACACAACCAGTAAAGTATCATTGGCTCCACTAGAGAGAGCTCTTGTGCTAACATAATTATATTAATAAACATAATTACTTATTTGAAATCAGTGGATTATCTATGGAGGAAGATGTGTTATACACACATGAAGATTAGCAGAATGTGGTATTGGATGGCCAGTGTTTCTATGACTTACCAAATACATGCTGCAAGATGTTTCCTTTCAGCTCATCTTTGGAAACTGTTTAGGCAGAATGGTTTCTATATGCATGGAGATCTCAAATTATTCTGTCTGTGGAAAAAAAAAAAAACCCAGTCATTTGCAGCTGTCTTGACTTGAAGGCCAGTGATCAGCACAAATTCAGATATTACCAAGTCGTTAGTGACTGTAATCCTACTGATTCCATTGAGAATAAGCAATCAAATAAGCAATAACCTCAATAGGCTGAGGCGTGTCCTACAGAGCCCTAGGTACACATAGAGCTATGGCAGACAGGATCAGGATCCCTGCTCTGCACTATTTCAAGGAAAAATGCACAAAATGTTATCACTGAAGGAGTAGGAAAAGATTAGGACAGTTTTGGCCTAATCCCATTGGGGTTTAGATTTTAGCTATAATCATTCATCTGTCCTAATCCTAAAAAGTGGTTTAATACAGAAGAACGGAAGAAGAACTACTCAAGCATGTACAAAAGGTACAGAGAGGACTATTGATTGAAGGAAGTAAGGTTCCTTTTCTACTGTTTCCCACTGCAACTGTTGTATCTAGTTTTATGCTTTCAAATTTTAATTTCTTTGCTGAAAATACACAGATTGGTTTTGCTATTTTTTATGCATGCTTTGGGAGAAGAAGAACTGAATCGTAGCCTTACTTACCTGACTTCAGTAATATTTTGATAGAGTATAAGATCTAAGGTATAAAACTGAACATACACGGTCTAAGAAGTAAAAATTTTGCATGTCTTCTTACCATGTACACCAAAAGTCCATCTGAGTCTCTCCAATAAATCTGTAACTTTCTGATCAATAAGAGAGTACTGTTCTATCAAAGGAAGCATTAAATTACCAGTGCACTTTATTCCCCTCACCTCCACCCTCATCATTGCTTCCCCAGTTCTCACTTGCCACTACTTTTGAGTTGAAAGGCTGATTGATTAACCCATGGCATCCCACTCATTCTGTTATTTGTTCAGCTCCTGCTTACCACATGAAGACTTTGGGGAGTCATCATATCACAAGCCTGTCTTCAAACTTAAATACACAAGTGCTTGGTCTATCTTATTTCCAATCGAATCTACTATGTTCCCCTAATAGGTATAATCACTGTAAAACAAGCTCTCTTCCTTTTTATTTTTTTTAAACTGAGTCATTAGAGATTCCTTTAGTGCATTGGCACAAAATACAAATTTTTTTGGCTGATTGCTTCTGCTCATGTCTCTTCTTTTAAGAAGCAGTAACATCACACATCACATATATCAGTCCAGTACCTTTAAATTTATTTTTTTACAACCTAGTACGCAAACCATAGCATTTTTCCTGACTCTGTATGTGAACATAGAAGAATGTGACAGTAAATTACATATATCAAAATATTAAATAATTCAAGAATTAGTAGCATTTTTAGTTTGCTCTCTGAGGAATTTTACATGAGTATCCACTGAGATTCAACATCTATTTGTATTTCTGAAATCTATATCGCAGGGTCTTTAATTCAGATACCTATTAATCTGATGAGTTCTTTGAACCTACAGATCACAAAAGAAAACCCAAATCCCTCTTTTCTATGTTTCTACTATGCACTAAACTGCATAATCTTGTTGTTATATGAAATTATCAGTAAAGATCCCTGTACAAAACGAACCCTGACAAGTACTGTACATGAGTTACAGTAAGACAGCTACTGAAGCACAGAAACCAGGTCATATATCCCTGGCTACTATACATAGCTAACATGTACAGATAATTCCTCTGCACAAGGTTGACAGCTGTTACACAGCCAGAATTTGTGACTTCCTTATTTAATATAAGAGGTTTTCACCTTAATACCTTTAAGTGCTAATCAAGTTACGTGAAATAGTAATATTAAATACAACTTAAAGGGCAGCTTCAGATAGGGAGTTATCCACCAGTGAGTCAAATGTGAGATGTATCAGCTTATAATCCATCCACTAGGTTAGTCCTTCATTTTCCAGTCTTAACAAATTATTAACAGCAGAATTATAGAATTTCAACCTACACGGTGATTCAGTACTTGCAAATAGGATATACTGATAAAGAAGGCAAACCAATAACAAAATACATTCAAAAGCAACTACCCTTTTCTCTATGCACCCCAAACAGGGCTTTCCCTGTCTTCTGAGTTTTTAACTGATTTCGTCAGTGTTCCCTCAAATTTCACTGCAAGAATCAAAATGCTGGTACAAAGCAAGCAAAGCAGTCAACTCACTTCCTAACCCAAGGTAGAGGAGCTAACATTGCTCCAAAACCACTAAAGAAAAATGCTGATACCACATTTGATAAAAGTGACAGTGCTCGACCTCTTCCAGAAGTTGGTAACAATGTCATCCTTTATTGAAGATAAAAGCAGGAGCAAAGCACAATACAGAATATTAACATGTCAATTCTTTCAGCTTCAGACAATAAAACATTTTGTTTTAAGGCTTGATCTTTTTGTTTTGTTTTTACATTGTGAATTACAGTTTATCTTGATTTTGTCATCTTTCTGAAGTGTGTTTTTATCACCAGCTGGTAAGGCTCGGCTGCAAGCCCAGCTTTTTCTGATAATGTGTTGTTATAGAGTGGCTGTTCATGAGTTAGGGAAACAGACTTAGTCCTAACAGAAAATAGTTAATTGATTTCATTGCATGTCAGGTCGACTGGAAAATAAATCAAATCGTGTTTCACTAAAATTTATTTGGCTGTTGGAAATAAGCAGATCAGGTGTGGTTCTGCTGTTGTTTTTTTCCCAGCAGGCCTCAAAATTCTGTAAAACTTTATGTTCCTGTGGAAACTAGTGATAGTGAAAGATCATTTTACATAGACACACACACTTATATTTTGATTCTTAAAATATCAGAATATTTTAAAAGTCAAAATTTTGTGCTACCTATCTGTAATATTATCTAGATACCAAAAGAGAAAAACTATTTGAAAGATTTGCTAAACTGTTTCTGTATTTAAATGTTCATCAAACTGTTAAAAATAAATCTTCATTTCTTTTGAGTGTGAGTAGTCTGAGCATGCCATGTCATCTCTAATGGAAAAGTCAGGTCATTTACTCAGGTATGCTGCACTTGCTACTGAAAAAAACATGATGATTTGTCTCTTTTTATTACGTATTATTCAGATAATACTAAATAATTAAGTTATTTAGAATCATAGAACTTGTGACAGTTACCAGAGTAAACAGAGGTGGTAATAGAAAAGGATTTGGAATGGTTTTGCTTAGGTTTTTACTATCCCAGAAGATTTCACAAAAGAAGTTGAGAAGATGTAAATAATTTTCAAAAGTGATAAAATTTCATTGAAATAAACGTTGAAATTTTACCATATCAAACGCATTATATCAGAAAAGTGACCATATGATTTAGTTGCACATCAGAATTAATTTCCAGATCCTTTATAGCTGAGGAAGGCTTTATGATTTAACTACAGAAATTACCTTGTCATAGGAACGTTAAGCACAGCTAAGGCAGGATTCAGTCCTGGACTCTGAAACATCACTTTAGGTCTTTACAGCAGGTGCCTGCACACAAGCTGGAGGTGTGGGGTGGTCTCAGCTCCCTCTGAAGTTGAAGGAGATTTTGCCAACACAGCAAAATTGGCCAATAGCATCTGGAGCCCCAAGGCAGGTTCCTGCTCCTGATGCCTGCCCAGCCACCAGCTGCTGCTCCAGGGGGCATTAGTCTCCCCTACAACCTGTACTAGATCTGCCACATCTTCTGGATAAAGATGATGCCCATGGCAACTTAAAAATGGCAGTAGATGACTACATTTATGCACATGAGCAAGTCCCAGAGCCCCTTGACTCTGACAGGACTTAGACACTCTCTCACATGTGAGCATCTCCACTGTCAATAGATGCTTCTTTTACTTGTCTGAATCTGGAGGTGAATTCAACCTACAGTCTCACCCAACACATGTACCATAGCCTTCCTTAGGAGGAATACTCTTCTTACACACTTAAATACTAACTGCTTCATAACCTAAAGTCTTGATGTCACAATATTTCATACATCTGACTTTTTTTCCTCACTTTCTTTCTGTTACTCATAATTGCACGTTCTTAAGCCATATTAATTTCCTAAAGTTGAAAAACCTTCAGTCATTTTATATTACTAGTATACTGCTCTCACTTTCTTACCACCTTTCCTCTGCAGTCACCTCTTGACAAAGCTGTGCTCGCCTCACTTTTATATTCTGTCCCCACAAAACAATTTTGTCTCCTATTGTTTCCATCCAGATTATTTTTGTTCTCTAAATTTCTCCCAGGGTCCTTTTAGAGATGTGAAATTCAGAACTGAAACAATATCAGCTGCCACCAACAAAGCTGCATAAAGTGTTGTTTGTATCTGGGAACTCTTACAGGGCAGAAAACAAAATGCAGGAATTACAAGTGGCAAAAAGCTGATAGTAACGGATGTGCCAACTGTATTACAACCATTTGTGTTTTGAATCTTTTTCTTTCCAAATTGGTAGGGTCTACAAGAAAGTAATTTTCATTCCTAAGAAGAAAAGATTACCTTAAAAATAACTTCTATCTATTCTTTGCAGGAAAACCATTAATTAATCTTTATCCTGTTCAGAGATAATTTTCCCAGTTTCCCTTAGATTTGTTTACTCTCAGAAACTGAAATTATCTGGCATGGCCAAAAGACTGTATTCAATCATTGCCCCACTATCTACTAAAGTGTTCAAGGTAAAGTTTTAAATGCTTGTAAATAATTTAGAAACCAAACCCAACTGTTCAGAAGTTAATAAAATACCCATATTTTGACACAGAAACACAAAAATGCTTAGTCATTTGCCTAATTTCTGTTGCTTTCCACAGGAATTCAGAAACTTCAAGCTTTTGAAAACCCCAGTAAGTGTGAATAGTCCCATAAGGTAATTTCCAGCACCACCTTCTGTATCAAAAGGCCGCTACTTCAGAAATAGAGATTCTCTGCTATTTAACTATATGTAAAAGAAGCTACTGTGACCAGACTCCTTTCTCTAGCTATATTTGGCTCAGAGGTAATTGTCTTACCTCTGAAATTGTGATGATAGTGTTTTATTGGCATTTCTAGACCAGAATATTGCAGTGAAACCTATCTGAAGCCCCATTTTCGAAGTTATTCTGAAAACTCATTCACATATTAGTGATTTATTTTTGAATTGTCAATGGGTTGCAAAATCTACTTCTAGGTGAATTTTAAGACCCTTCTTTTCACCTGTGCACTGATTTATCTTTTCTACCTGAGACACTGTATGTTTTCCCAGGGCACATTCCTACATTTGAGACCTGTGAATAACTTTCATTTCAAACACAAGAGGTACAATCAGCATTTTCTCCTTAAAGACTTCACTTTGGAGTTAATATTCTCCATTGGCCCAGGATAACCAGACTCTGAATTCCTTCTGTTCAAGGCAGGCCTAGGGTAAGGAATTACCTTTAGACTTTGCTTAGCAATAATTTCTAATTTTAAAAATACCAGCTGACAGTTACTTTTATAAACAATGACTCAGGAAATGAGTTACCACTTTGGCTTTGTGATTATTCTTCTACTGTGTTCCTCACGTAAACAATAGAGCTAATATTGGAACTCTTAAAAATGCAGGGAAATGATTAATTAATGTGTCTATTAATTATTTGGGAAAAGGTGAAGTCCAAGTTGGCATACTCACAGATGTCAAAATAATTTAGGTTACTGAAAACCAGGAAGAACTGTGTGGAATTCCAGGGGCACTTTAAAAGATAGACAACTGCGCAGCGTGATTGCAGTTAAAGCTCCATGTTAACAAAGGCATGTTAATGTACAGTGGGAGGTAAAACATTCAGTATGATCTGAGCTGACGATACACCTTCATGAGCTCTAAGTGAATAGTAATCATTCGGGAGTTGGGCATAGGAGACAATGAGTCATTGTTGGCATCTCCATTAACAAAATTATTAATTATTTGTGGATCTGGGGGGACTAAATTTTAAAATACATTAAAAATTGGATTAAAATAATACACGAAAAAATATATAGTGTCATCATCAATCAGATTAGTTGGGTTTGTGTTAACTGCTCACAAATTATTTTATTCTTTTTCACACTTTTCCTTTCTCACTTCTATAATTCACCTTTTTAACATCCGGTTTAAAATTTGATTGGAAGATTTTCCCTGCAAGAGCTCTATGTTTGCACAGTATGCAGCCTAAATGAACCTTGCGCAATCTGGAGGCTTGTGGACGACAAATTAACACATAGTTCTAGGCATGTGCTTTCACTCTGGATGTTGTGCTTAAGTCTAGTCACCTCATTTAAATGAATAACAGAGTGCAAATGGAAAGTGTTCATAGAACATAAGTGCCAACATAATAACAGATTTTCATTAAATGAAAGCTTTTAGGGATCAAGATTCTTTCCTTTGGTGAGGAAACATGTAAGAAAGAAATAAAATAATGCATACAAAGGCAAGAGCAAATGGTGAACACTTATTCATCTCTTCGTTGTGAAAAGAAAACACCTATGGAAACAGCCAATAAAATTAAACAAATATTAATGACCTAGAAAATGGTTTTCATCCTTTCCTTGTGTGAAGGAAAGCAGAAGAACTTACTGTGATAACATACAATTGAGCCCAACAGCTCAAAAATGAACAGATGGAAGGGGGCATTCAGTTGCTTGAACACGGCACATAGAGACATTTAACATGATCTAAAGTATCCTAAGAGGTTCATGTAGCAAATATGACAGAAAACCTACAGGAGACTTGTGCTGCTCTGAAAGCAGGTGGAGACCAGTGGGGACACTCAGAAAATCTCCATAGAATAAAAATTCCTTAAGGGTAGAAAACTTATTTCTTCAGTGAATAAACCAACAAGTGTCTGACTAAAATTAGAATAGACAGTTACCTTCAAATAAGGTTGCTTTTGCAGATTACACTTAGTTGGTAGGTAATGGCTAGTGCCATGAACAGGTTGCTCTTGTAGAAGCACAGGCTTCCCCAAGACCCAAGCAACCAAGTTTGGGTTGCTTAAAATTGATCTGGCTTTTATGGCTTATCATACCTCATCATATGATTGTGCACAATTTATTGACAGAAAATCAGACAGTTATTTTTCCAAAAGGGGAGTTAACTTAATGTTGCCATCAAGGATTTGGGTGCAGATCTCTTTTCAAAGTCTACTGGATAGAGTTAAACTGGTTATCCTACATCACTGTCAGAAAATTAGCTTTAGATTCCTACTACAGCAAAGGTTTAAAAACTGAGTGGGAGATTTCACTACCAGATAACAAAGTGTGTCTCATGGTCTTTGTTGCTATTATTGTTTATATATAATTATTGATATGGTTTGGCATCAGTCACTGCACTAAAGAGACGTTTCTTTGAGACTGGTGTCTCAAATTCTTAGTCCACAGCCCTCTGGTGAGTTGAATATCAGAAAAAAGGTTTTTTCCCTACACACTTTACATGGCA
>NW_009931204.1:8379-22810 GCF_000696875.1 Nestor notabilis
GGTCAGAAGCCCGGTCAAAATTCATCATGGTTATCAGGTCACTCATAATACTGGAGTAGTGTGGAGGAACATACGTGTAAATGGATCTTCTCTGGCTGCATAAGCAGCCAGTAAAATAAGAGGCAATTTTATGCCTGAAGATTTTTCCCCTCAATTTGTCATTCACTAATATTGATAACAGGCACTATCTTCTATAGTCAGTCTAATCTATACTTGTGCACATAAGGCCTTTCTTTATTTTTACACCCGAGGTCTATCTTTAACCCAGCTTTGACAGTAGTTTCAAAGCAGCTGGAAAATCCTTTCAGAAATGGGTCTGGAGGAGGTCGCTGGGGAATACTGCACCAGAAAAAGGAATGACATTTTCTGTCTTTTGGGAAGTGTGGAAGCTCTGGGACTTTCATTTAACATGACTTCAATCTGGCCTATCTTGTCTTGATAGGAAATATATTACCATTCTGATTTGTCCTGATACAGTAGCCTCCATTCTTTTGTTATTAGATACTGAGCGTACTTTTCCAGTGAATGCCAGCAGGCAAGAATCACAGCATGAAATCAGCATGTGGCAAGTTCAAAACAAGCAAAAGATAATACTTCATACAGTGATGCACGAGTGCTGGAACTCCTTGCCACAGGATGCTGCAAATGCTGAAATGCAAAACAAATAAAAAGGGAATCAGAAAAATTAATGCAAGGGGAAAAAAAACAATAGGGCCCATTAAATGCAGAGGTATTACCTTAACCATAGGTCCTGATCTCAGAATGGTTGCCCCAGTGATGTATTTCAGCATAGGCATCCATTGTGAACCTCTCAGGAACAAGTTGTGGATGGACCTTTGATCTCTTTTTAGGGCTTTTACATCTATTTTAAAAATTATTATTTATATATAATTATCTATTTTATTTCATAATTTTCAAATCTGCCCTAAATTTGGAAAGTAAGCACAAATTTCAGGTGAAAGAATTTAATATATTTTTCAAACAATAGTGTTTCATAAAGCCATTTCACCAGATGTGTTCACTATTCTCTTTGTTTCATTTTTGTGATCAACATTTGCTCTTTTTTATTTTTCTATTCATATCCTCTTATACTTTGTTTTGTAATCAGTCTTGTCCTGAAAGCACTTATTACTCACACTGTAAATCTTTCATTATTTGTACAAGCCCTGTGTGCATGCAGGCCTTGAACTCTCTGATGTCCTGTAGGCATCTGAATTTGCATAGCAAATGATTGATGGTGACAAAATGTGATGTCATATTGGTTTTCTTTTCCAAACTGTGTTCATGCAACAGCTTTGAAGAAAAATGTTTCAATTTAAAAGAAACAAGAAAAAGAGTCTTTTAATAACCATCCTAAAATAGTGCTTCAACACTGTTATTTGATAACAGAATACTAGAATTTAGGGAGAGGCATTGCTTACAAAGAGAAGTGTGGTGAATTTTACCCTGTAAAGTCTCGCAATGGGAGAATCCATCTTGATATCTATAGGAAGGGCAGATAAGGTCTTACAGATACAAATCCTTACTCTAATGAAGACTTCAAAAACTGGAAACCCTGATGTTCTCTGTGGTTGGGAACAGACTCTCAAACAGATATATTTTTTATTAAAAATTGCAGCAATTTCTGTGAAAGGGTTGTACATGATTTAGGCCCCAGGGATGAAGACGATTTTCCCCCAGTTTTATGAAACTGCAAACTTAAAATCATGATTACAAAAGTGGTTTAAGAAATAAAAAAATAATAAAAAAAGAAAAAAAGTCTCATTATGTCATTTTATAAATCTAAAGTGAATATGCTGAATACTGTACACTGGTCTGATTCTGTCCTCCATCTCAAAAAGACGGAAATTGTACATAGCAAAGTGAAAGAAACAGCAAAGTCATTTCACATTACATACCATTGAGAAGGGGGAACCTTGAGGGCACCTCCCTGGGGACACGCTGAGGCTGGGCACAATGTCAACCCACAGGTCAGGATCAGACACAGTGACAGGAACCAGGGCTTCATCATCCTGGACTCAGAAAGGCCTTGAACCACAGATTACGGGAGGTTGACAGAGTACTCTGGAGAAAAATCTCTGTAACCTCCTCCTGTTCATATACACTAACTGGTCAATATCTGCCACTAGTGAAGACAGGGACAGCCCAGGGCAGCCATTCTTACACTTTACCCTTAAAATCAAAAAAAGAGAGAAGGGATGGAAGTTGAGAGCATGGCTTGATTGGGAATGGCATGAGCTGGACTACACATCAGACGGAGGAGCCAGAATCATTTAAACAAGGTTGGAATTTTTCCAGATGGAAAAGACTGCCTTTATCTGGCCCTGGTGCAGTAAAATGTTAATTTTACATACTTTTAATGCTGAAGTAGTCAGTTGGTTTAACCAGGGTGAGGTGATTAACTAGAGTGTGAAAAGGTACAAGAAAGGGAAGAAGAGCTTCTTAAGTTGTATAATGAAGTTATCCATCACATTGCCACACAGGACAGCTCTTCTACCCCTCAGTATAAAAATTGGCTGGCTCTAGAGGTATGATTTTACTTGAAGGTAAACAAATTAGCAGCTTACTGAGATGACTGTAAGTCCTTTTCACAGAATCACAGAACCACTTTTCTATGGAAGGAATTATTTACAACTAATTCAGTCCACCTCCACCTCCTTTCCAAAGTCCATCTGCAAACAACCACTGCTTATTCCTCACATTAGTTAAAAAAACAATTCCATGGTCTTTAGACAGGGAGTACAAATGACTCTGAGGTACCCAGGTCTATCCAGAACAAGTTTACAACCACCTTCTTCAAACCAGAATGTCCAGATCCAACTATCTGGTCTGAGGAAGGAAAGAAGGCAGAAAGGGAAGGAGAGTAGGAAATGGGAGGAAATGAGATGACTAGCAAGCACCTCATTTTTCAAAAATTTCTTATCTCAAAAAATCACATATTTTTCCTGTAGCCTAAAACAGATATCAAAACAACCACAATCAAAAATCATTCACATTTAGCTAATAGAGCAGGAAAGAGCAAGGCAGCTATATACAAAGCAAATATCCCCATTATGTAATTAGAAAATAAATTATTTGTATTATTCCAAACATCTGCTTTAGTATGAAACCATATTCTTCAAATAGAATGCGTATGTTCATACATATTTTAGCAACCACCTCTTAAAAGATTTCACAGAAAGTCTCCATGGGAGAGAAAAGAAATTCCCCAAAAATATTCTGAAGCAATCATGAAGAAATAAATCTTGCACTCCAGAACTGTTTCCAAAGAAAGATAATCAAGGGCAATTTCATAACCCAGAAGGAAGGATGCTTCATTGAAAAGAAGGGTGCACTCTGAATCCGAACTAATCCTGACACCTTCAGCTTAAGCAAATGCATGTCATTTGAGCAAGTATGGGAACTTTCACATAGAAGGGAAATGTCATACTTTGTTATTGAGAGGTTGCCGGTCTACAGGGCATTGAAACACTCATACATTCTGCTGCAGTGTAAAGCAGCCAAGGCAGAGGCATCACCACTGTGCTTCCAAGTCAATAATCACAGTGTCTCACCTGTCTAAAAAAGCCAGTAACTCAAAATCTGCTTCTTGAATCTCAATAGAGGAGAAGGGACCATAACACGCACTCAACCAGGAAGCCCAAATGCTGGGAAAGTGTCTAGAATAGTCTTTTGGAATGACAGTAAGAACATCAGAATTATGACTGAGCCTTCCAAGGAAAGGACACATACTGCTGGATCAGGAAAGGAGTGGTAAAAAGGAGAAGGTTAACTCAATGAGTTAGGATTGTAAGGAATCTACAGACCCCGATGAAAAGGAAGTCTTGATTGCAGAGTCTGATTTGACTGCCAGAGGAAACAATCTAGATTGACAAAATGCTCCTTAACTGCACGAGGTGGAATCTATTCTTTGTATGGAACAATGGAGAAAGCAGGTTTGGGAACTGTCTATTTCACCCAGTGAACAGGGAATTTGTGCCAAAAATTCTATGGTTAGCTTACCTAAGTCTTATTGGACAACTTTCTGCTTTTGGTGGTAACAACTCTGGGCAAGATAGTAAGCCGTATTGCAGTGGTGGAACTGAATGTGGTCTTGCTCAAGAAAGACAATGTATCTGGCCCAATCCTCAGCTACATTTTTAGGAGTCAAACCTGGTGTTGAAATGTTGTAAATATAGATGCCATCTGATATTATGTATCATTGATGAAAATTTCCAAAGAGCAATTATTCACATTTAAATGGATTTAAAGCTGCTCAAAGGCTTTTCTTTTCTCTTGCAACTTTAAACTTAAGTACAATTTTGGTTTTTGCAAAAGCAGTTTAATGCAGCTATTAATAAAGATGAAATAGTATAGTGAAAACTACATGTGCTGTAATGTAATATATAAACTTGGAACATTTCAGAGTATACAAGAAGGAAATTAAAGAAACAGATAACTCTGGAAGTAAGAATTTCTCCGTCTGAAGAAACTGGAATATGTAGAAGAGTATATCTGTGTCTAAAGGAATTAAGGTCTAATGGTCACAGACTACATAACCAAATGATCCATAATAACGCCTGGTTAGTGATTGAGAGTAAGCCTCTATTTATAGAAATCCTGGTTTGAAGAACATGAGCGCAAGTGAAAGCATCCATAAGTGTCCTTTACCTTGTCTATTTGCCAGATGTGTATAGATATATCCCAAGCTACTGTGACTTACTAAATAAATAAATGAACACAAACAAAACAAAACCAATCAACCAAACCAAACCAAATAAAATGAGACAAACAACAACAAAGAAATCCCACTTGAACTGCAGTAAGCACATTAAGAGATTTTCTTAGCTTCCCTTCTAGGAGTTCTCTGTTATCTCTGAAGTGGGCAAATAGATCTTTGCCTGAAGTATTGGATTCAGATTAACAACAAAGATTTAGAGGATTTAACTGTAGAGGTATCAAGTGTTAAAAGAGACAAGAATGCAATTTGGTCTTCTAGTTATGTGCATAACATTAATTTAATCTACTCCCATTCCCAGTTGCTACCAGTTAGTTGCAATTAGGTACTTAAAGGTGCAAAATAAGTTTTTGGGTTTGGTTTTTTTTTCCCTCTGGCTACTTGCCAGATATTTCTACGTTTTCAAACATTTTTGGCTAAACAGTGTCTGGTTTTAGTAACCAGGTTTGCTTGGGTTTTCCGGTTTAGGGTAGACTATATTTGCAAGGAAAGATTGAATTTTTTTTTAATTCATTCAAATTGGTTTTGAATCAGTTCTAAAATCAGGGGTTTAATCAGATTACAAAACTTTTAGATCAATATTTTCAAAGACAGGCATGAAAAATAGTCTTTCCCTTATACGTGTTTATGTGTGTGTGTGTATGCATATGTACAAATATTTGCTTGAAATCTCTCAAATATGTCTGGATTCAGAAAAGAGAACCTTTCTGCTACACACCTCTCCACCTTTCTCCTGTCCTTGTTCTGTGTCTACAGAATGCTTGTGCACTCAATATATAAGTGCTCAAAATCAGGCTGAGTATATGTGGATTTAAGTGAAAAGTTCCCTGAAGGGACCAATTCTGTTCCTCCTCTACTCTCAAAGTTTCTGATATCTTAAAAAAAAAAAAAAAGAAAGAAAAAAAAAAAAAACAAAGAAAAGAAATACTGTCAGAATTTCCACTTTGGAATTGAAAACAATGTTTTGACTGAAGGATATCATTGGTACATATTCAGTCTGACTCACAGAAGACTTGAGTTCAGATTCCTATCCTGCTCCTTTAAAGCTGAATCTGCTGATTTAAGTGCAGCAGGGAACACACTGCACAATTTTTTGTTTCTAAATCTGCTTTCTTAGTCACAAGATAAGACCAAATATTACTTCAATTTTGTAACTGTTAAATATCTAAATGAAATTTCCCTCCTAAATATGACTTACACATCCCTTTCTTCAAACTCTGGCACAAGGAAATGAGTTCCATCCTTTGAGACATAAAAGAGTTAAGAACTTTCTGCAAAAACTCAAAGAGATGTATTGACTGCTATTGACCAGAGTGGAAGCTGGTGATGCTCAGAAACTCTGAAAAATCTATTTAGGTTCCTAAATATGTATTTTGACTCCTGGTTTGGTTCAACAGCTAAAGAAAGAATTAACACTGACAGATTCCAAGGAGATATTGCTGCCAGAAGGACAGTTTCCTCTAAACTGGTTAACAGAAGTCCAAATAAATGTCTTCAGTGAAAGTTTTAAAAACTAGACTGTATCCTTGATAATCTTGGCAGTCAAGAAAGGAAAAAGGAAAAACAAATCTGGAAGAAATATGGGAATGGCTATTCTGAAACAGAACTACAGCCTATCCATCAAGTATCCTACTTCTAATATTGCCCAGTACCATCTGTGACAAAGACTAAAACCCCTTTCTTAGACCAGCTCAAGTTCAGCAGTTGATTTATCCCCTAAGACATGGTGGTTTATGTCTTTACAAATCTTGGGGACAGATACAGTGAGAGGAAAGATTCTGGGCATTTTATTTACCCATAGAATTACTCTTCTTTTCTGGAATCCCGCTAAAGTAAGCTTAGGTATATAAAAGCTTAACTACTATTTATGTGTTTAAAAGTGTTTTGCAACAGGCAATTTTACCACATCATTTTACTCATTTCATCCATTGTAAACACTGTTTATGAAGTTAAATCCAGTAGAGGAAACAAAATCAAATTGGTTACATACAGAGAACCTGTACTACTTGCACAGGTCTATATAGTACTAACATAAAACTTTCCTTCCAAAGGAAAGAAAAATACTAGGCTTACACAGGACCTTTGAAGGGATTCAGCTGGGACATGGTTCTGCAATGCACGTGTGAAAGTGAAAGAGAGAAGTGTTTGGTGTGAATGTCCTAGGCCTTCATCTGCCTGAAAATTATTTTTCACCGTAATTTATTTTTTAATCATCTTCTGGGAAACTCCTTCCAAGCTTTATTTCAGACAAACTTCTATATTAGGCTGCTTTAAGTTTAGTTCCCCTTAGTATTTACTCTGTACTGTGATCGCTACTCAGGAATGTCGTCATTTGCTTGAAGGTAAGTTCTTTGAACTTGATTTTGAAGATAAACAATATTCTTAGCATTCAGCTTTCAAGAGCGTTTCTAAATAGCTTCCAGATCTGAAGTAATGAACAATTACTATCCTTAGTGGAATTCGCTAATTGCATGATTCATAAGTAACACGAGATTCATTCATTTGTATTGTTACAACTGACTTTATTTTTCCGAGTTCTATCTATAAAACTTTCAATTGTAAATTGTACTATTGAACAAATTTACCTTGGCACATGCACTTCCATGTGAACAACAAAACTGCAGAAAGGAAAAGCAGCATTCAAAACAGAAGTTTTTATCATTACCCTGTTTCTCAGTGAGTTTTATGTGGATTTTTTAACGCATCTGAGGCAAGACAAGAATAAACTCATATGGCTCAGTGAAATAAAGAAATAGAATGAAGAGGGAATTGGGACTGGGCTCCTGAACTGAAGTTTTAATGACCGTATTTTTATAAATTCATTAAAGTCCCCTATGCCTGTCTCTTTCGGTAATTCTGAAGTGCCTTCACAAAGCTGCTTTGAGTGATTTTTTGTTCTCTAAACTGCAGGTGAGCAGTGCTGGAGATTGTTTAGCTAGCAAGCCACAGTGCTTTGTAATTCCGGGGGGGAAAAGACAGATTAGAGAACCTTATAAATTTATTGGTGATCGCAGAAACACAGGTTAAGCTAGGTTTCTTGAAAGTAAACATATTCCATTAAATAGGAGGGGGAAAAAAGCTTTGGTTTTGTTTCTTCTCTCACACAAAGGTCAACCATTACAGTCACATGACTTATTATTAGCTCCAAAAAGGCTACTTGGGGTCACATATCTCAAGGGCCAGCATCACATGGACCAGAGGAACACGCTGCCCTCCCAGTCTTTCTGGGACCCTCTCTGCCTTCAGGAGTGACTGTAGTACCCCCACCTGCCTTTTACCAGTGGTGTATTTCACATAAAATATTTCAAATAGAATAAATACAGATTCATAAGTCTTACTTACACTTACGGAGTCTTCTACATCTATCTATAGCTTTTTCTTTTTCAGACCATCTCAGGTTTTACTCCACCGTGCTTTCTATTTCAGATCTTTACGTTTTATGAAAGAGTAGTCAGCTGGGATTGCTGCTTCCAGCAAGTCCGCCCCCCAGATGCTCAGAAAGACTAGAAAACACTGTCTGAGGCCCAGGAGCTGATGGAGTGTAGAGATTTTTCTTTACACACTAGTGTAAAGCTGCAAACTGCCTTTGGTAAGAAAACCCGATGCAAAACTGCAAGCCAACAACAGTCCCACAGGGGACTACAAAAGATTTGGCATGTCAACGTTTTAATTATTGGTTAAAGCTAGAAGTGACAGTGGGCAAAAAGAAAGGGTCCAGCTGAGCTCCTGCTCTCAAGTCTGGGCAAGCCCAGGGGTTGCCTGTATTTGGGTAATGCTGGAAAGGAACAGATTTTCTCATGCTTATCCCACTTAGACTTCTTCATTTGGCTGAACTCAGGCAGATGGCAGCTCACATGACCACCTGGCCAAACTTGCAATAGGCATCCTTTAGCAGCTTGAGTGAGAGCTGGAGTATATGAATATGGCTGCAGTGCCACACGCTGTCAATGACCTTTGGCTCCATCACGTCGCCTCAGCGGAAATTTCCTCTAGGTTATGCATAGTAAGCTGCAGTAAACACCATCCCCAATGTCACCACTGGCTCTGCTGCATCCCCAACCATTTTGGGTTTAAGTGTGGTACTGGCATTTTCTTGGTTCCTGGATAAGTAGCTCATCCTGCTCTGCTCCTCTTCCACCTGAAAAACAGGCTGGCATGGGAATGGAGCATGGCTGGGAACCTCATGTGAGGATTGAAATGTCAGACAGGAAACACTCTGTGGACACATGTGGCTGCAGGTGTCTGCTCTTCATCTTTTACTTCCCATGGTTGTCTCTGGATATGGGCAAAGACAAGAAACACAGTCATCCTCCCGAGGAAGACTCTTTCTTCAACATTAATGAGGATTTTGCAGAAATCCTTCAGCTCCCACTGTCTCTGTCCGTAGGACTGATAGGTCTGCCTCTATTTCTATCTGTGAAATCCGATGCTTGCGAGAGAAGGAGGAGGAGTGTTAAGCGGAAAATACAGTGCAGATGAAACAGCACCTTACGACAAATATGACTACATTTCACATCTTGACTGCACTGACTTTTTGCAAACCTAAAAATTGGATGTATGAGCACACTTTTTTCCTTTGTTAATTGTATTTAACCTTGCCTGACATATATGTTCAATGAAATGATTCCACTTTCCAGACAAGTTACCCCAGGTTTACCCAGCTTTAATCTAAAGCCAATATTCTGACTTGTTTTTTACTTCAGCTCTTCTGTATTACTGCAGTTCAACCATTTCACCACAGGTAAAAAAAAAAAAAAAAAAAGAAGAAGAAAGAGTTCAAGTATTTATTGATTTTCAAAACAGGAGGGAGAAGGGGGAAACGTAGGAATGTCCTACAGTTTCTCAGAATTTATGGAGATACTATATACTCATAAATCCGTGTGCTCCTGTATTAGACAAACAGCCCTTTTGAGATAAACAACCTAACTATTCTGGAAAAGGATCTTTTGACTGCAAAGTCTTCAGAAAACGAAAGCTTTCAAATGCTTGTGAACAGTGGGTTGGAGTAATTGGTGGAACAAACATTTAACAAAAAATTCAGGCTTTTTTAATGCAGAATTGATCTGAACCTGGCTGCAGGTCACAGTTCTGATTTGGTAGAGGTGCATCTGTTGCAAATATTGTGGGTATTTGACCATCAAAGTAAACATATCAAACTGTCTTCTACAATCTGCAGTGCCTGATTAAAAGGATCTCATGGTTAGACAATTACCCTTATTAAAGAGAGTCCTTTGATGAAACCTGAGTCTTATTGGTGGTTTTAGTCTCATATTATATTTATTACATGCAATTTTAAAATTACTATTACATGTATTGTCAGTGCCTGTATTTTTGCAACTGCAGCCTGCTGTGGATGTTTCCATTGCTCAGTGACCCTCCCACCCACCTTGCACCTGAGGGGTGAAGAATTACTGTGTGGAGCTAGATAAAATCCTTATATTTTCATGACATAACATCAATATTAAATGCTCAAAGATTCCTACAATGTTTATGATTTTGAATGACCAAGGAAACGAAACAGAAGGGATGTACAAAGATGCATTTGTCTCTGCAGCATTGTTGGCTTTTTCTTTACTGTCTCAGTTTAACACATTTTAAACACAGAGAAAATATTAACATGTTACGAAGAAAATTATCTGTATTGAAAATAGGTACCCACTGGAAAATATTGTAATTAGTTTTAAGTAGAGTGTTTTTAGTCTTCTCTTGGAATATAGTCCCTTCATACAGACACTTCTCTGCATCCTTTCCCTCCGCATGCGTATGCGCATACGAACATGGAAGTGCACAGACATGGATGTGCATAAACGTACCTGTGTGCATAATTCTGGTTTCACTATTTCTAAACTTTCTGCACTAAGGAATAATATATATGCAGTTTAATTATTTCTCATCAGTAAATATTTGTAATGAGCAGCCATTTTGCAAAGGTTGGAATTTAACACTTCGTGATATGATGACTGTGGGTCTACAATTTGCTTTTGTGGCCTGGGTACAATCAGGAACGTGGCTATAGATTAAGATTGCAGAGGGCAAGAAAGAGCCACTCAGAACAGCAAACCTCTACTAAAAAAAATTTAACCGGAAATGACAGCTCAGTTTCTACACATTTCTTAACACTTTCCTGCTGTTGAGTCATGCTGCATTATAAACTCACCTTGCAAATCAGAATATTATAATGGTTTAAACACTTCTATTCTAAAACAACCTCATATTGTTACATTGCTCATAAACTACAGGCCAAATGCCAAGGTATTTATTCATAGAGCCATGTCCTACCGAGCATTAGCTGGCATACTACCTTGGATTACTACCTGCAAAAGCTGAAGGTATGCTGTGGCTCTTTGAGGTGTTCAGTACCTTGCAAATCCCTGTGGCTGTTCAAGTCAGCATGATTAGTCCAAAGAGAGAAAAAAGGGGGAAAAAAAAGGATGGGTTTAGCCCATAATTAGGTGGCCAGTCAGGAATACAGCTGTGCTCAATACAGATTGCAGGGTGATGTTCTGCTTCTATTGAATTCAATAGAAAAATGCTTACTGACTTTAACAAGAACAGATTTAATCCCAGGACCTGAAATATCTCCACAAGCCAGTTAAATTTCAGTATAAAAATGTCTAAAAGTATGTTTTATCAGGCCACTTTTATGTTTTGCTGGCCCCTTTATCTTGTGTCAACCAAAAATTCATAATACCAGTTTTGACTGAAGGCTGGCTTTAATTACAATTTCTTTTACAGGTCTCAACTGCTTTTTGTATCCTGAGAAATGAGAGCAATTCTTTCTATCGTATTCAGAAAGAAAATGAAAAGGTTGGTAAATGTATAAGTAATTTTAACTGATTCATTGATCTGAATACTTTTAAAGTAATACAGTAAGTATTTCTGTCACACTTTGAAGTTAAGCTTGGAGCTCAGTTACACCCCTTAGGGTTATTTTATAGCCATTAAGAATGTGTACCTTTTATCTGGTGCCTTCAATTAATTGAATTTCAAAAATATTCTCAAATGTTTTTAGAAAATCATTTAGTTCCTGGAGGACATTCCTGTGTGATTTATTGTTACAGTAATTAAAAGCAGTGAGTATTACACTGGTCACTGTTGGAACTCCTGTCTGCCTTTGGCTATATTTTGGTTTAAGTTAAAACATATAGTGTACTTGAGAGACTTGTGAAGGAAGGCAAGAAAAAAATTAATTCTTTTCAGATTGCTTCAGAATTTTGGCACACTTAGAAATAACCTCTTAAAGTGATCACAGTGATATTTACATGATAATTGTATGCAAGCACAATTAAACTTCTCTATTAAACAATTAAATAATGCTTTTCCTGCTATGGTGAATTATTCCTGAATACCCATATTAGTATTCTGTAGTTATAATCAGTGCCATAAATAATTTTCAGTTTTACACATTCTGCTCTGAAGCAATTATTAAGAGCTCTCAGGAAGAGTTAAAACAGCTAATGAAAATAATTAGCAGGAAAAAAAATGATGGTTCGTCCTACATTGAAAGATAACCCTAACTGAAATCTACAAATGCTGCTTTAATTGCACCTTTGTTTTTCTGAGGCACACACCATTCTCTTCTATAACCCCTTTTATGCAAGAAGTAGCATTTGATAGAACCGCTCACTCACAGAAGGATCAGTGGGGTCAGACCTACAGTCCACTTCTCCTTGGCCATATAACATGGAGGAAGAAGCATGTTCCTGCCTTGCTTCCTTGGACCAAGAAGCTCTACCTCAGCAGCGTTGCTCACTGGGCAAGGTCTGCAGGCTCAGGCTGCCCTCCGTGCTGGGGCATAGCTCCAGTGCAGGAAGGAGAACCTGGTGCTACTGACTTACTTGATGTCTTCTGCCTTTCAGGGTCTTCAAGGCAGGTTGAAATGGCTAAGCTTTTAAGCATTTAAAATTATCCTCTTTTCCTACTAAAAACCAACTCTCTCCACCCATCCTTACATAGAGTACACTAAGACAGCCATAGCTATTTCTCTAACCACAACAGCATTTTTCTCTACCACAAAATAAGTATCTTCTCCAAATCATGGGCTCACAAATGGAATTATGGTAACACTTGTCTTAGAAAATTATTGAAAACAGAATTATGAACCTGTATCTTTGTGGACTACATAATAGCCACAGATGACCACAGAGAATCTGCAAAAAAATGTGTTTTAGGTGTGCATCTATGAATAAAAGTACAGCTGTACAGATTCTGTCTGGTGCAGGTCAGTACCAGATAAACAATTTCACATTTAAATGTACACACTGAAGTCATTGTTCAAAGTAATAACCCATCCTTTTAATAAACCATCCCTTTTATGCTAAAATGCCTAAAGGTTTTCTAATGTGTATCAGTCTTTTGAACATCACATAATGAATTTAATGTGAGAAAAGGAAAGGAAATGTACCTGTAAGGATTCCTGCACATTAAGATAAACCTTGCTGCTCCGAGGCTAGCATAAAACTTGGCACCCAAACAGATGAGGACAAAAATAGTTTCAGCAAAAATCTGATTTCTATTCATGTATTTACTACATTCTGAATTATGTTGGCTTTCCCGTGAAATTATTTCAGTTACGTAAATCATCGCAGAGGTTTCGTGATTAAGCTAATGTGTTTCTAGGACCTCCCTAGTGTGCAAGAGTTATGAGACAAGCATTAGTATATTATTCCTTGACTAGGTGTGGTTTAGTAACCTCTACAGGAAAATCAAGGCAAAAAAGTAAGCTAGTGTTTTCTCCCGTCTAATCTCTTAGAATGTAGGTCTTCAAAGAACAGCCACAATGCTGCAGGAAATGACACTCTCAATTAAATGCTATTCCCTTTCTGAATGGAAATATGTGGTCCTATCACCAGTGCTGTTTGTCTAATGACATGGAAAATTAAGAGGTTTAACCACTTGATGTCATTTAATGATGGCCTTTTCACAGCAGAGAGGGCATTGATCTAGCTACAGAAATGGGAAAGAATGCCAAAGAATGCCAGGACAGATAGGACCAACCCCACTTCAACAGTGAAAAGAGCACCTTATAATAGTATAAACATTAAAAGTGGTTGAAATCTTAACAGTAATGGCCATTTTTAAAAATAGAGGAAGAAAAAGAATCTGTAACATCACGAACAACATCAAGCAAACTCTACAAATGCCCTTCCAGCCTGTCACAGCTCTAGCCTGTGATATTTCAGGAGTGCTTCGCAAAAACTTCTGCCCTGGTTCCAAGCACCTTCCCAGATGTATTGCTGACCAGTGTCTCCTCAGTTCTTGTGTCTGTCATGCCACTATGGTTGACCTGCATGCATGCCTCCTGGAATTCCCAGTCCATTCAGTTTGGTGAGCCTCCTGCCTGGCTAGGCCAGTCTTTATTGGAAAGCCACCATGCTTTCTGGTGTGCGTAGGTCAAAGTGGTGATGGTCGCCACAAGCAAATGGGAAGAGGCATACTCAAGGGTCTGCTTGTTTCCTCTCGCCATCACTGAAGTAATAAAACATGTTGATCTCATGAAACTGAGGTTGCTATATTTCGAAAGAGATATATTCTCTTTTGATAGTGATGGTAGCTGTTAACATAAAAAATTATTTTTTGAAATATGCCTTCTGCTCTTGAACATTGTAGCACATTTCAAGGGGGGGCAGCTGCATGCAGCAGGGGCTCTGAACCCCCAAAGCACATCTGGGCCAGAGGAGAGGTGTCACCTCCGGGGGAAGGATGGTGTCACCC
>NW_009931205.1:0-8339 GCF_000696875.1 Nestor notabilis
GGACACGGAGCTGAATGGGACGGGACGGGACAGGAGAGGAGGGGAAAGGGGTACTCTGGGGCCTGCCGTGCGGGGCAGACGGGTGTCCGTACTTCGCAGGCTGCCTTTGCTCTGTTTTGTGGGGTAATGGTAAAAGTTTCCCCGCTCGGGTGTGTGAAGTGCTGAAGAAGCGCTGCTGTTGCTGTGCGTTATCGTGACAAGTGAGACGAGTAACAAGCAGTTATTCTCTCGTTGTTCAGTCTCTGTGGAAGCAAAAATCCACAGTTCTGGGATGTCTTTCCCAGCACCTCTTGGGGCCTGTGTAACCTTGAGTCAAGAGTGTGTTTCCCACTCTGCCCTCTCCCACCCCAGCACAGGAAATCTGTGTGTATGTGACCGATACCTGGTAGGAGGTGGGTAGGTGGCAGCTTCGCACATTGTGCCCATAATTGCCACTGCTGCACAGCCTGTTCTGGGGCTAAGAGCAATGCTGAGTGCTGCAGCAGGCAGGCAGGGGGAAACGGGCCCAGCTTCACTGCACAGGAGGAAATGTCCCCGATCCATGGGATCAAGCAGCAAGAAAATCACACACGCAACATGTGAGGGCTATTGTTACTCCGTGGGATGATGCCTTGGGAAAGAGGGCTTGAGTTGCTGAAGAGACCAAGTCGTTAACCGCAGAGCTGAGGAAGCAATGCTCCTAAGCAGTGTGACATGCTGCTGAAATTCTTCATACAAAACTCAGGTTTGTTTCCACTGGCGCTGTTTCTGCTGTTACAGTACTGCTGGTTTACAGGCAATTTTAGGTGACAGAACCAATTCTGCCCTGTTACAATTTCTATGCTATGAGTTTGAGATTTTGCGATTTCTTTTGTTTAATTCATATCTCTACATAGATTCACATGACTGTTAGTAAGATCTAAACTGATAAAGAATTTATGCTGATGAAGCTTGTTAATAACCTGACTGATGAAAATGCAGTATGTACTTGATAATCTAATCACCGAATCCTTAATTCTTGGTATGTTCCTGTGATGGGACATTCTGCTTCGAACATGACGGTACTGACCTGGGAGCACATGGCACAAAAGCTGAGGAGAGTCCCAGGGTGTTGCACAGAAGGCAGGTGGTTGAGAACACAAACACAGTGAAGGCCATTGCTTTGGGAGTACAAAGAGGTAAGAGTTGTGGGTGCAACAGGAGAACAAGGAGGGGAGCTGGGAAGTGACGAAGTGTAGCTTTTTGGCTGGCAATCTGGCTTCAGTGAAGTCAATCTGGCTAGCTGGGCACTTGCTGAATAAATCGAGTGTGAGGGTATGAAGTGTAAAGAGAGAGGAGGATTCAAAGAGCGTACTCATTCATGTTTGCCTGCGTTGGGCAGATTGAGAAGGAAAGATAAAAGTCATGTATATTCCAGAACAATTCACCGGTAATCTTTAATGAAGGCAAGTGTGGCAATGCTGACCCAGTTTTCTCAGCCAGAGCTACTGATGCCTGTGTGTTGTCATGCACTGACATGGGCTGGTTTTGTAGGCCAATACAGTGACAGACTTTAATTTTCAGGCGAACCTTCATGCAACAAATATTTGCCTCGGCATCTTTTTTTGTCCTAGCTGCCAAATGCCTGTAGAGCATGTGTCAGTGCCAAACTCCTTTATCAAATCTTACCCAGCTTGTCAGAGTACAAAGAAGCAGCTTGAGCACTGCTGGAAGTTTATTTCATTCTTCTTCCAAGTTATTTCTTCATCCTTTCTTCCAGTATGATACTGCTAGGTGTCTTAACTGAATTACTTGGGCCATACTTGCAAAAATATTTCAATGTCAGTCTTTCAATGTCAGAGCCTTAAGATTTCTCACCAGAGAGGAAGAGATTTAGGAACTCAGCTTCGCTTGAGCCAAATGCAGAATAAGGAGAAATGGACAATGACTAAAACAAGACACACAATGTGCTTAAGCAGTTGTGCTGAAGCATGCAAACTCAGGTAGATTTAAACCTGATTACTTACACACATTTAAACAAAGAGAGGGGGTCTCCAAACACTTTAGATCAGCATATTCAGGTGAACAGAGGTACACAGACTGGCTGGTCAGAAAAACACTTGGAAACAGTGTGAGAAAGACTAACAACCTACAGACAATTGTACAGAATTAACCTGTGAGATTAAATTGCTCTTGACTGTAGTGGAGGAGAAACATTAATGTGCCAGATTATTCGTGCATTTAGGGTTAGAGTGTGGTGTATATGCATACTGTTATTACTCCAGACTCAGTTAGAAGGATGTAAAACATTCTTGTAGATAAGCTCCTGTCTTTGGAAAAAAGAGGTTGGTACTTTTACCCCCTCATCCTTCCCTCAATGACACTTGCATAGTTTCCAAAGTATCTGAGGAAACATAAGAAGAGGTTTCATGGGTTTACTGCTTATCTTCAATGTTCTGTCATTTAAGCGTGCAATACTTAACATGCACCCCAAGTTTGAAATGATCATGATTTCCACTGCATCTATGCAAGAAAAGAAAGGAAAGGTGATCGCCAGTTTTGGCAGTGTTTTCAAGGGGAAAAACAGGGAAAAAAATTAGCATAGGAAAGACCCAAGAGGAAAGATACAGAAGAAAAGTCCAAAGGTTTGGCTAAAAGAGAAGAAATAGATTTGTATGGGGAAAAAAGCAGACAAGATTTGGCAATTATCTTCAAGTAGGGGAGAGAACAGTCAACACTAACCTTACCATAGTGTTTGAGCCTTAGTGATGGAGAAGAGATGGTGGTGGTATCCATTGTAACAGAGAAAGTGAAGAGCATTATTGCAGAACAGTAAAATCCATTTTGGTCAAGCTGAATGGAAAAGGTGGTGAATCAGCAAAGATTAAAGATCCAGGAACCTCTAAAGGATGCATGATTAAATGGAGGAAAAAAAAAAGACCAGCATGGATAAATATGACAAAGTTGTCAAAAGTAAGCAATAAATAAACCCTTGTGGACAGATGAAATCACTTATGAACACAGGTTTAGGGATGCAAGACTCCAACGGCTATTCAAGGGCAGGATTCCTTGCCAGTTTCTGACTGATCCTTTTGTGTGTTTTTCTTCCTGTCGCAAGTGTGGGGCAGCTTGTACTGAATTGCTTCTTTGGGAAGGTTTTACTCATCTTAATCATGGATGATCAAACAGCAAACTGTTAGGATGAGCAAAGTTTTTTTATTTCAATTATAAAAATTATGTCTGAGTAAAAAAAAAAAAGGCCATTAAAGCATGTATCTTTATTAAATTCTAAACCATTCTAGTCATCAAGATTTACAATGACTTTGCATTGTAAATTCTGTAAGGAGAAGTTGGAGAAAATCAAGTAACAGGAAATTATTGTGTTCCTGCCTTCTCAAGAAAAGCAGAAAGCAATTCTTTGATGGGGAATGACTACACATTTACGTACATAGCTTTGAGTTTTGAAGAAACGTACTGACAAATGTGGCTGTTCTTTTAGTAATGGTATTAAGATCCTGATGGTGATTCTCTTACATTCCTGGAGAAACATTAACTAGATCCCAAATTCCATTAAATATCTCACAAACTTTTATTCAGCTACCATTTGAATCCAGCTTTGGTTTTCTTACTCTTTAGCATTGACATTGTTGCTGTCATCTGATCAGGTAAACTCTGATCAGGCTGAAGTGCTCTCCACTCCTGTAACAATCTCTCTTATCCAGTGAAGTAATGTCATACAAGAAAACAACTTCTTTATAGCCAGAAATATAAAGATTTTGCTTCTTTTCTTTGAGGTAGGGCAAGGAAAAGAAAGAGATCCGTACAGGTGTACCGAAGTAGGAATGCTTCTCAGTGAGGAAACTGATTTCATAAGCCCATTGACATTTTTCGAGTCATGTGCAGATGTTACCTATTGCACATACGTTATCTTTTTTTAACACACCTTTATCATCGTAGCGAATAATTGATTTCTACGTTACAATTATCTCCTTAGCTAAGCCTAAGCTAATGTTGGTGCTTTACAGATTTGCTGAAACAGAAAACCACATCTAAAGTTTTCCCTTGCAAATCTGGTCATCAGTTGCTGAAAAAACCTCTTTTCCTTAATCACAGTCCTACTGTGCCTAAATGTTTTCTATTTGTCAGGCAGATGCAGGAAGCTAAGACACTGGCTTAAAAATTGTAGCTTTGAAATAGTTTGGGCATATTCTATTTGCTGGCTCTCTCAGAGTATATTTAGGTCAGTTTTATTCATAAAAATTAGAAATTTATCTTTTTAATTGTTAGTCTTATATGATTATTGGTTCCCAGAAACTCTGCTGTAAGTAGATTAGCAAATACTATGTTGAAATAGCCTTTGCCTTCATGTACTATTTAACAGCACTGAAAGGGGAGAGATCATAGAATCATAGAATAGTTAGGGTTGGAAAGGACCTTAAGATCATCTAGTTCTAACCTCCCTGCCATGAGCAGGGGCACCACACACTAAACTATGTCGCCCAAGGCTCTTTTGGTCCCCAGTTTAGCAGAAGGTACAGGCTAAATTGTTGCCCCTGCACAAGTTCCTTTCTCAGACAGCTGAGAAACAATTGCACCTGGTCCTCCTCACACAGAGGGCAGTACTGAAAACAGCAAGGATGTATTGATGTATTGCTGTAGAACCTAACAATGCCAGGACAACTGAATGGTCCTAGAAGGGACTGGGAAAAACTGTTACTCTGTGGCTTACTCAGACCTCAGTACTACCAAGACAAAGAATGAAATGGTAACATGAGATCTTCCACCCTTCTTATATCCTGTAAAGAACAAGCATGGGATCACCCTGAGTACTTAAGATGTAGTTTCTTACCCTATTTTTGCTGACATGCTCTGATGATGTATAAGATAGTAACATAGCGCTTGTGCAAGCAATCAAGTTTTATAACAATGCTATTGCTTAACAAGGTTAGTTTTCTGTTCTGAGATTGTTTTCCAGATAAGGAGTTTGTTCAACCCTTATCTCACCTGCATAATGCATAAAACTAAAGTGGAAATAGGAGCCAATTTTCAGATATTTTCAGAATGAGATTTTCCTCCATAGTTCATCCCCTTTGTGCTACCCTGGTAACGCTACAGGTCTGACCCTGGCTGTGTTTGTTGAGTTGTGAGTTCCTCTGGAGGGATCCCCCATGTAAGCGTGTTGGAGATGCAGCTGGGATAGAACAAGGTCAGGCTGGAGCATGGCTGTTTTGGCAGTTGTTAAAGGGTGTAAGAGTGTTGCCAGGTAACATAATATAGGGCTGGAGCCTCTGTGAACCTGCTTCGAGGCTGAGCTGTGGTAACACGGAACCAAAGACGACTAAGCCACAGCCAGCTTCCTTGTGGTCTGCCCCTTCTGCCTGGCCAAGCAAACCTCAGTGCAGGGCAGTATGGCTCAGCTTTAAGAGATTGTTCTGCACTGGATTTTGAATATATACATGGAAACTGCTGCAAAACCTACCGAGCAAAAAATCTTAGTGGAAATGTTTCAATGAGATTAAAACAGTGCAACACTGATCTTCTCTTTAAAATGTCCCCCATACGTCAGTCTGGAAGCTTTTCGAAGGCATTCTGGAAGAAAATTTGCTTCCAGACTGATTTATAGGTTTCTCAGTAATTAGTTCAGCAGCAGTTCCACTTTCTCAAAAGTAGTCACTGGAGCAGTCTAAACCCAGATTTAATGTCCATTAAAAAGGAAATACTTTAGTGTTGGAATCTAGATCATCATTCTTGCTCTTAGGGAAATAGTGCATTTTTATAAAAAAAAGAGGCTTTCATTTTTGGGCCAAATTTAAACCGAACTACAAGAGGGATACGAAAATACTATTAGTGTTGATAAGCTCAATGTGAGCTTATTGTAAATCTGAAGATGGCCTGTTGGATACTATGGAAGCAGAATTAAGGAAAGGATTAGACCAATTAAGGATGCAAGTTTTGCAAAAGCAAATGCTAACAAAAGTTTGGGTGATCAGTAAGGTGTTACGTTATGTTTCGGAGTTTAAGCCAGTCTCTACCTATTAAAATTACAGCATCACAGAAATTGGGAGGTGAAAAATAGGAAGAGAACATAGTTATGCTCCTTGCGCAGAGCTGATCAACTATACCTGTCGTTCCTGACAGATGTTACACTACCATGCCACAAAACCCTCCAGTGCAAGATACACCATAACCACAATGCAACCTATTCTTGTATGCCATTGACCTCAATTGTAGAAAGCTCTTTCTAATCTGTTGTATCTCCTTTGTTGCCTTTTAAGCCCATATATTTTTGTTATTTTGAAGGTAGTATCATAGTGTAAATTATTAGTGCCTTATGGCAAGTATTTATATTTTTGTTATCCCATTTCTCCATAGTCTTTCCATTTATTCATTGTTTCCCCAGTCTTCGAGCTTGTTCTCCAAATCATGTTATGGTATCTCTGGTAACTGTTACTGGTATTTCTCTGGAGTTTCTCTAACTTGCTGAAGTCTTTTTGAGGTATGGCATGCTGTCCTGAACAAAGGACACGTGCAGGTCTAGATCTTATTGGCAACAAGCAGAGTGTAAGGATTACCTCTCAGGCCCTAAGCATGATACTCCTGTTTAACATACAGCTTGCTTTTATAACAGCACCATGTTGTTAACTCTCGTTTTCTGCAGAACAGTTTACAATGAAATACTGGAAAGATGCTTTCACAGGAGCTCAACAGCCCTCACTCTGTCCCAGGTGGCTTGTAGAGGCTTCTTAGGTGGCAGTGTTTTCTTGCTGTTTGAGACAAGATCCTGAATTAGACAGACCAGGCATTCACCAGAAACAGCAATATGCAACTTCCCAGCTTCTCCTCGTAAGGTAAAACCACATGATTTTCACAACTGCTTTTATCATGAATTGTCTTGTCTATCTTGAGGAATTACATTTTATTATTGAACAAAAATCTGAACATAACATATAGATGTGGTGTTTAACAGCATGTCAGCTGGAAACGGCAAAGAACCTCACTGCAGAGTCTATGGCTTGATGATAGAATGGCAATATTTACAGTAGCAAAAATGGTTGCGCTTTGATATGTAGTGGTTGAACAGTATCTAACAGTAGAAGCCTGTGAAAGTTGTATCTAGTGTAGAGAAAGAAAGTACAATAGGACAGATTTTTCTTATTCCCTATGAATTTAAATAAATTTATTTGAAGAGGAAACTCCTTTTACTTGGAGTTGCAGGTTGCATTAGATCATCCGATTTCTTAAATCAATCAATCAATCAATCAATCCAGTAATTCTGTAGCTCTTCATTTTATCTGCTTTGAACCTATACCCACTGATTATTTTACCTGATATATTAAGCAGAACAAGCTCCTTGGAACACATTGTTCTGGTAAATGTCCTGCTTTCTTAGTGCAGTGCTCCAAAGTACCCCTCTGTGCTAGTTTTTCCATGGATACTTAACCTTTAGTTTTGGATTTATCTATCAACAGGAGCCCCTTATCATGTGACAGTGATCTGTATCTTTTCTACAGCTTCAAAAATAGACAAACGTCTTTCTTTTCCGTCTTACGTAGAAAGGAAGAGAGGTTTGCAGGAAGAAAATACATCTGGTGACACCAGATGACGTATAGTCGAGGGGAAAAAAACTGGACAAGCCTTCCAGCTGGGAGTCCCTCCATGAGCTCTGGCAATGAGCAGCCAAAGTGCTTGCCAACATCCAACCGCTATTTCATCTATACATGCACAAAAGTAGATCTACTGGCATTCGTACCTGTTGCTTTAAATTTACATGTTTTTTTTTCTGTGAAAGCTTAAAGTGAGAAGTATGAGCTTCTGAAATCCTGTAACGGCTGCAGGCTCCAGCCCGAGGCTGAGTCGCACTGGCAAGAGAAGGGCTTGAACTGCCTGGCATCAACCACAAAATGAAATTTAACTTTGTCCTCCCTGAAGCACTGAAACATGCCATTACACCAGACTCGTCTGCATTTTTTAAGATTAAACCAGGAATATTCTATGTGGACAAGAGTAATTAAATCCTACAAGGGAATGTGAACGATTAACTGTTAACACAGGATGAGGAGAAGGGGCAGTGATGTTAGAGAGAAATGTCTGAGGGGAAGCCTGGCCGTTGAAGTTCCTACACTTTATTTCTGTTAGTGTGGCTGTACAAGTCACGTGAAAACAGCAAAAGCGACGCTGAGCCGGTTCTTTAGGTGCTGCCTTGTAAGTGCAACCTCAGAAAAACTAACTTAAAGAACAGAGCAGGAGTCGTGGAAACGGATGAGATTTAAAATCAGCTACTTAAACTGCTTCGCCCGGGGGGTTCCCGTGGTGATTGTACACGCGATGGAGCTGCTTTTCATAACGAAATGTTGAAGTTGTCAGTGCGGGGGAAGGAGGAA
>NW_009931206.1:0-8307 GCF_000696875.1 Nestor notabilis
CCTCGTCCCGCGGAGCCGGGAAGCCGACCGGGCCGGATAGACGGGTCGGGTCTTCGCATAAGAACGCGGCGCTTTGCCTGAAGCCAGGCATGTCAGTTAGCTGTCAGGCTTCCTGACGCTCCGTTCTTGTGGTAAAGATGACGGTACATTTTTATTTCTTAATGACTGAGGAGACGGCTGGTGAGGGGCTTTGGTGGTGGGTGTTGAGGCAAAGCACACCCTTTCCTCAAGACGTAAAAATTGTTGCTGACCGCTGTAATTTCACATGTCTGCTTGCTGCATGCCTGTCTTTCCTTCGTCCCTCTCTTTAGTTACACATACGGATTGTATTCTAATCTTAAATTGGATTAGCTATTTATGATGCAAATGCTGTTGCAGTTAATGAGGGTAATACATAAACTGCTCATGCTTCCTTTTTTCTTGTTTTGGATGATAGAGGATTTTTTTTCTTCCACTGGATAGTACTGGGATTTGTTTCTATTCCTAAATACTTCCAGGATATTTTTTTCAACTCTTTTCTTTTAGGTACATCTCAGTTCCAAAGTACTCATTAAGGAGAAGGTCTTCGTGTTGGTGTCTTGGTATCTCTTTTCAAACACTTTAATTTCTGGTCCCTGAAATAAACAATTTAATTAAGTCCTGATTTTATGAGGGATTTGTTTGTTTGTTTATTTTTAATTTCCTTGTGGTTTTAATTCAGTTTCTTCCTCAGTAATTTGGTAAAATCTTACTGATTTCTTATGTGCTTTTGTCCTCTCCCCTCTTCAGCCTCCTTCTACTCTCCAACATCAATAATGCATTAGAATTATCTAACCCCAAAATATTTGCATTGTTACTTCTTCACAGGTCTTTTTAGGCTCTGATCTGCTTTTCAGTGTGATAATACGTTAAATGTTTGAGTTTGTCTTAATTCAACGTTATGGAGTATTTCATATAAGTTAATATCCAATACCAAATAATGCTTTTATGAGATCACAGATTTATAAGGGACTGCTGTAATCTTGACTTCTTTCATGAAGTGTGTAATTCTACTAATTTCATGCATTGAATTCGTATATGTATTCATTCATGTGCCTATTTCCCCAGATGCATATTTACAGGTTTGATCTAAGTATCTCCTTGTGTCAGTAATTTACAATGTTAACTGTGTTTGTTAAAATGATTTTTATAGTTTCCTTAAATGAAACTAAATGCATCAGCAAAATTGCATTTTCTGGGTATAGGCAGAGGTTATGCATAATGCTATATATATATCTCATAGAAAAATGTCATGAGAAAGCATAACTCTGAACAGTATAACTCTGTCAGCTGTTGTGTGCATGTGTTTTATGTAAACCCAACCTAAATCTTTCTTTCAGTATTTTAACTGGACTGACCACCCGTAGGTTTCTAAGCATTCTGTGTAACACATTTGTTTCCCACTCTCCTGTTTTAACAAGAATGTAAGCTCCACAGCTGTGCTTTGTGGGATTTATAGGATAGTAAAAGCTATGACACTTTATTGTGATATTTTACACTTTATAGTGATATATATAAACATACCACACTTTATGGCGATATGTTTACACAGTTGGAAAACCGTTTGTTTTTTCGGACAGAAAATGCAGTTTCTATGTTTATATTAGACACTGTAGTTCTGGAGATTATTTTGGTGGAACAGAGTTTCTTCTTCTAGTCTGATTTCACTCTTGATCTGTGGGATATTTATAGTTACATGGTTGTACCTGGGAATGTGGCTTGATTTTTGCACAGACAGCAGTTGGTTTTGTCTATGAAAGGTGGCAAAGCCAGACTGTTGAAAAAGAACAGTTACTCCATGGACATGGCTCTTGACTAAGGGTAATATGAAGCCACATTTTTGCTTCCTGTTCTTCATTCTGGCTCAGATACACCCATTTATGTATTGTTTTCCAGTTGGCATTGTTACCTTTATTTCATGATACAATAATTCTCAAATCATACTCATTTTGTGTTACTTGTGATAGTTTTCCTGTGCACTTTGTGCACGTTAATAATATCCATAGCAAAGCAGTGTAAATCCATCACAGAACTGATGCAGACCTCTGTTGCTGTTTGAATTTATAGGTCACTGCTTATCTATTCCAAGTTCACTAACTGATGGCATGAAATTAGAAAGAGATCCCTGAATGTGACTCACAAATATTTTATTAGATTGGAATCTTTTGAGCACATGGTTACAAGGAAGTATCTCTTGGAATAGATCTCTGTGTAATTTGAAATGCAGTTACTTAAAACAGAAGGCTGGGAGTGCGCTTTTCTGACTTTATGACATTGGGTTTTATTATCTTTTAATTATTACTGTATTCTGTCTTTAATTTGTGCTCTTCTCTTGTTCAATGGTTGTCTTTCCCTGCTTTTTCTCACAGAGCTTCTAAGCCGTCGCTGAAGTTACTTTTAGCTCAATTAAATTCGTTAAGGAATTAATTAAAAATACCTTCTTTCTCTATTTTGTACTATTTTTCAGTTTTTATGTATGTTTTGTAGAGAGTTTGAGAGCTCTGTGTAGTATCAGTGCTTACTGCTGCCTGGTTCGATTGATTTAGGATGGAACAAATCGTGTTTGGTCTTCCCTGCGCTGGACGGGGCAGACAGGATTCAGAAAGCACAGCAGCTCAATGCTGAGGCATAGACCATGTTTGCTACTGGAATAAGGCAACTGCAATGGAAAAAATATGTTCACCTAGTCCTAAGGTAAGTTGGATTCTGAATACTAGTATGCTTTCTAAATGTATGCTGCTACATCAGTTCTTCACAGACTGGCTTCCTACTACAGGTTTTATGGTAATTTTAAATAAAAGCTAATCTGACATGATGTTTATACAGAAGAAACATTTGTGAGATCACCATTTGTTCCTTAAAATTTAGTTCAGAAATGTAGTGTGTATTGTAAATTCACATATCAGAAGATGACAGTTCCAGTGTTTCACGAAGTACTTTGTGTTTACATCTTCCTTCAGAAGAGGCACAGTCATGGTTAACAGACTCTAAACATGACCCACTTTTTCATCTGTGAGCAAAGTCCATGTATTATTCATGCTTTCTTCTCCTTAACAGCTTATAAATAAGTGAATTGATGGGCTTTTTTTTTATAAAGATCAGTGCCAGTATGCACATTTGTGTGAGTAATTCTACAATACGCAGGCATGCACGTAATCTGGAAGATTCTATATTTCTGGGGTTTATAATAAATAACATGTTTAAAATCAGAAACTATTATTTGTCAGCATTGTTAGTTTTCACTTTTAAAGGAAGTCTAGTACACTGGTAAAAGCTCATTTAGAATAAAAATTTACCTAATAGTACTGTGTGAAGGAGGGTTATTGAGTTTCACAGAAATAGCAAACTCTTGGGGAAAAAACAGTTTTTTGATAGGATGTAGGCTTTGAAACTGTGGTCTGTCTCCATGGCTCCACCAAAAGGCAGAATAGGGTAATAGTTGGGACAGTTAGAAATGGTACTGTCCTTCAAAGACTGCCATTCAGTGTGTTTAAGATAACAAAATAATTTTAATGAGGATTTTTATTTCAAAAGTGTTCTTTTTAATGTTATCACGCTATCACAGAGAAATCAGTACTTTCTCTGTGTAATCCAGGTGTCCCATAATAGCTTCTTTGGAGTGGGATGGGTGTGTCTTTTATGAGCTTGAATCGCTTTTGGAATTTCTTTTGAGGTGTCAAATGCTTATTTAGGGACAATAATTATTCCCAAGAAATCACCGTATACAAGAGAGTTTCATAACAATTACAGAACATTCATAGTTTTAAAGAACTTTTAAGTGATTTTTAATGCTAATAACAATGCCTTTATTTTCAAATTACAGGAGTCAAGTTTTGAAAAGTAAAATATCTGGGATTATTTAGTTCTTTTCTGTTTTCTTGCAAAAATTGCTGTTACAAAGGTAATGTGGCTGACAATAAACAAGCCCTAAAAGTAGCAGTAGAGTTTGCTACTGGAGCACATACTGGGGAGAAGCATAGGTAATTTCGCTCTGTAAGAAGTTAGTTTTGGTTACTTCTGCGTGACTGAGTCATTGCTGTCTTAGTGTTTATGATAAATAGTAAAGATAATTAAGTGGTTCTGGTTTTCTTAATGCTTATTCTATGTGCCAGTCTCCAAGCTAAAAAAATGCTGTTGCTCAGAGAGGACTACCTGGGTGATAATACATATAATACAATAATATAGAATACAATAACTGAACTGAAATAAAAAATTCCCTAGAAGTATAAAATAAAACATTGAACTGGTTTTTTTATGCTCAGTTGTAGCAGTGATAAATGCTTTGTGATGATGGGTTTTTTCTTTAGTAATTTTCTCTCTGTTCTCTGACATTTACAGAACAACTGACGATACAAAGGACAATGCACAGTGTGTGTCCTAATGACATTTTGTGTGATGTGACATGCTTATCACCATGGCATCTGAGACTGAAAAGGCTCATGCTCTTCTCCAGACTTTCAGCACAGCTTCAGTTATTTCCAGTCTAGGTTTGGGAGTATTCTGCTTTGTAGCAGATAGACTTCTGCAGTTTTCCTTCATTCAGCAAAATGACTGGCTCCGAGCTTTCTCCGATAATGCAGTGCACGGTATACTAGGAATGTGGTCCTGGGCAATAGTGATTGGACTCAGGAAGAAAAGTGACTTCACTGAAGTCACTCTGGCTGGCTTCCTTGCCTCTGTTATTGATGTGGACCACTTCGTTCTTGCTGGCTCCCTGTCATTAAAGGTAAGGCAGTAGATCAGTGGTTGTGTATTTTCTTTCTTCACTATTGTTTACTTTTTTGTTCTTCTGCAATATCATAAAAAAAAAAAATGTTCCAATTAGATACATTTTACTAGATATATGGGGATCATGATGCAGTCGTTATGATTTTTAAAGCCCTAAAAATATTTTGTATCTACTATTAAGTTCTCCTTCTTGCAAGGCTTTTTAAAAAAGAGTTCTTAAAGCCCTTGTATATTATTTCCTATGTATATCACATAGGTGCTTTGCTATCCAAGCTAAATAGTTAAGTGCTGCTGTATGTGCTTTTTATAAATAGTGGATTATTCCATTTCTGTTTACAGTAAAGGGTAGAAGTATCTGGAAAGTAGATAATTGAGCTGCAGTTTGGTTTCATTCAGTCTAACTGAATAGTACATGTGGTTTTAGCCAGGCCTAAATATTTCTCCCACAAACAAGCTATATATGAGCTGTCACTGTTGAAAAGGCAGTTTGAGTTTGCCCTTGAAAACAGTTCAGAAAACAGAATTGCTTGTTAGAACAGTTTCTCAATAGGAATAGTACTACCAGATTATGGCATTCTTTTTCAGTAGTTCTCTGTTGGTTTAGACGTGTCCTGTTCCTCCTTCCCCATTCACACACATACATATATCCCTGTCTTCTTGATTGTTGTAAATACGTATGCCCAGATTTTGCTGACCACAGCAGTTTCTTCTGTGTACTCCGTAAAACATTGGCACCTTCTGCAAGCTCCATCTGTGCCAGCCCCAGCCCAAGTTCTCTTAACTCTGTGCCTCCCGTATCTCATACCTCAGGCAGACACCCCTTGCCCCTAGCTAGCTCCGGGTCCCCATAGCAGGAGCCCTGCCACTCAGCTTGTTACCAGGAACTTGCTCTGCTTAGCAGCACAAGTTCTCACAGCGTGGTTACGCTGGAGTTGCTAGTGTGCATGTACATACATGCTCCTTACTCTCCCCTCCTCAAAAATGTACACCCCCACCTACAGACAGACCTGCACAGGAGAAGGGGAAGATACTAATCTTTATCTATTCAGCAGAGCATAACTTAGTTGTTTGACAATCTCACCTTCTTTCTTTTCCTCCAGTTTGCTCATAATATTCTTACACTATTCATATGAATGACAGAAGAAGTAGCTCCTAGGAAGCAGAGGAAGGAGAGAGGTAGAGGGGAAATTGTTGTTCTTTGTAATCCTTTAATTAAAGAAGAACAATGTGAAAAGGTTTACCTTTTAAAAAAAAAAAAAAGAAAATAAAAAACCAGGTAGGAGACATAAATGCAAGAAGCATTATTGCTTATAGTTGAGATGTAAAAGTCAGACTTCTGATAGGAAAACAGTAAAATAGGGTTTGTTGCAGAGAAAAGACATTTTCCTTTGGTCAGTTTCCCCCTTGTATTTGCCTTCAACAAAAAGGGCATTTTCACAGAATCACAATGTGGTTGTAGTCGAAAGCATCCTCTGGAACTCATCTTCTCAGGGCCCCTGCTGAAGCAGTCTCACCTGGAGCTCGCTGCAGAGTCCCAGCTCTCATCCTTTATTTGTATGCAAGATGCTCCAGTCCCTTCACGCTCTTACTGGCCCTTCACTGGACTCAATTGCCAGTAGCTCCGTGTCTCTCATAGTAGGGAGCCCAGAACTGGATTCACCTTTCCAGAGGGTAAAGAGAAGCATCACCTCCCTCAGCCTACTGGCAACACTACCAGGCAGCCCAGGATATCGCTGGCCTTTGCCACAGGTCATGTTGCTGGCTCATACTCAACTTGTATTTAATTTCTATTTTAACAAGTTTCTATCTTAACAAGTTGAATTTCCTCAAAGCTGCTTTCCAGCCAGGCAGCTTCCAGCATGTGCTGTTGCCTGGCATTGTCCCTCCCTAGGCAGTCCCTAGTTCTCCCCTTCTTTATACTTCTTGCATATGGAAATACTGTAAAATTATAAAACTATATAAAGAAAAGGAAAGTTTGATTGATTAAGGAGTCCTATAATATTAACATTTTGGTATAGAATTTGAATTGTAATTCTTCTCATGTACATTTTCTTATTTTAAAATCAGTAAATGCAAGTAATGAATAGTTAGTTACTAGAAAGTATTGTTAAAATTTTATTGCTGCTTTTTTCTTGCATTTGAGGTTATTACCAGTATTTTTTCTTAATTATGACCACTAGATGACACTCTTCACCAGTGTTTGTTCAGAAAGTTGAGTATTGTGTCACAGAACTGGGAGGTGACCTGTCTCTGCTGCCTTCAGTGAGGCGAGGTTAAATATGCTTACACTTTCCATGATGGAGACTGGTTTTATAGCCTATCCCTAGTATCCCAAACAAAGTAAATTACTGCAATTTCATGACTTAATTTTTTTTCCTGTGTTGTTTTGGTTCCCAAGCAGCTGGCAGTTGTTTTTATAATATCCAGTTTAAGGTATTGTTGTGGCAGCTGGCTCTTGTTTCCTTATTCTTTATGCCCTCTCTGCAGAAGATCTCTGATTGCTATGCTCTCCCCAAAAATGTTTGTCAAATCAGAAATCCAGGATGTTGCAGGTAGGAGAATAGCCAGCAGTAAATTAGTAGCCAAATTTACTTAGCTGAGGTGCCTACAGGCTTTTCCATAGCAATTTGCCTATAAACTCCTCCTTACAAATATTAACTGGGTTAATAAGGGATGTTTATCCGTAAATCATGTCCTATGTATGTCTTTTGACCCTTACAGCAGTAACAGCATTACTTTTACAACTTGCAAAACCATTATGCTTTTCAGAAAGTGTTTTCTTGACTAAATGGCTTGCAAAAAATCTGAAGGGCCTAGATCTATGTTTTCTAAACCTCTCACTATTTTTCTTGGTCTCCTCTGTATTACCTTCTGCCTAAATTATCTTTAAAGGGTCTTGTCCCAAACTGTATATAGTATTCTAGGTGAGATTTCATTTGGTCCAAATAGCATAGATTAGTTCGTTTTACTGTCACATGCATACAACACTTCTGTCTTTTTAAAAAGAAAAAATAAAATAAATAGTCTGTTACAGTTCTAAAGCTTCTTGCAGTGTAATCAGAGTTTCTTTAGCTTGTGATATAATGTAATATCTGTACTCTTTTCTGCTCTGTTGTGGCCCAGCTAGCTAGACCTGATTGTAATGCGTGATTTTTCTTTCTTCAGCTTTTTATGATGTGCCTTTCAGTGTCATGTGGTAATTTCAGGCTGTTGCCTATATAATTTATTACTTCGTGGGACACTTTTTTACTATGTATTTGATAGCTCCAGTCCCATTCTTCCTCCTTAGATTGTAGTATTGAGAATAACTGATTTAAGAGACTACAATGTTTACTGCTTATGCAACACGTTACTAAGTAACTAATAAATTAAGAAATCTAATTAACCACACCACTATTACTAAATTTTAACAACAGTATTTTCCACATTACTCTACACAATTACCTATAAAGCTCTTCATAGTCAGTCTTAAATCTGATGATGGGTTACTTTTTTTAAGTAGGCAGTATTGCCATCTGCCTCCAGTTGCTACATTCACACTCCTCCAGTCATTTCCTGCTG
>NW_009931206.1:8338-9623 GCF_000696875.1 Nestor notabilis
CCTGGATTATTTGGCTACTGGGCTGTTTTCATGGTGTCATCATTATTTTTCTGGGGTATTCAGGTTAAATAGTCACCTGTGGTATTTATATATTTACTCTGATAAATACTTGTGTACCAAGTAGCATGTGATCTGCCCTTTTGCCCACATTATTTTTGCAACAAGTATAAAGTCTACAAAGACTTTGCTACTTAGAATTTGTAGTTCTTTGTATTCCATGTAGTTTTTGCTGTGTATTGTATGGACATAAGTGTAGAAGAATCTAAGAATCTGTGTTTGAAGAATTTGTGTCATTGACTAGCTCTAAAGGTGAACATTTCTGCAGCCTGCCATCATACTTGGTGTTGCTGATAAACCAGAACAGCATGATGGGCTGTTCCCAGTGTCCTACAGGATTGTAGCCCAGACACTCATGTTGTAGAACAGATGTGCAGAAATTGCTAGCTTCCTGCTTAAAACTACCAGCTTCTAGAAGTGTAGAGAATGCAGTCAGTGGCAAACAAGATTGTACCAGCAAACGTGTGTAACACAGTAGGTTAATGTGCCACTACTGACCAACCTGGGAGCATTTCTGGTAAGGAGAATAATTTATACAACATGGAATAATTTATACAACATGGAATTTATATATCAGGCCCAAAACTAAGGACTTCAGCTTTGTGCAGTATCATGGAGTATGAGTGAGGTAGCCCATGTCGTTACATAAATTCTGTGGTGCCACTTTGGGCAGTAAAGCAAAGAGTTAGCTTGGGTTCCACTGCATGGAATTGTTGTCTCCAGTCTCCAGCTGCTCATTGTAATGTGTGAGCGGGGCTGGAGGAGCAGGAACTTCGAGATTTTGTACCTGATTGAATATGTACACAAATGGAAACATAATCTGTGTTGTGAATAAATTCTGTTTGCAGCTGCAGCCTGATCTCTATCATGGTAGGCATCTCCCTAAATCTACCCAAATCACAATCATCTTTTTCTGGGAGGTTTAAGGCAGAAAAGGCTTGATTTGGTAATCTCTAAAAGCAAACAAGTTTGCCTGTTAGGAGGAAGAGTGTAACAACTTATATTGCCAAATAGAACATGTCTGTCCCTTGGGCCTGAAAACTCAAAGATGTAAATGATCTCTAGTTACAGGATGCAAAAGAGGAAACAGACTGTTCTGCTTTCAGAACTTGGGCAACAGCCTTTCAGAAGCCTGATGACTGTACTGCAATTACAGAATAAGATTTTCTTACGCTAAAATTGCACAGTCAGTTTGCTGTATGAACAACTCTACCATCTAAAATTCATA
>NW_009931207.1:0-2690 GCF_000696875.1 Nestor notabilis
ACCCTAACTATTCTATGATTCTATGATTGTTGTTAGATTTACGCAGTCTTTGTGTGAAGTGGGCTTTGTGCGAGACAAGCACTGATCTTTGACTCTTGAGATACAGGCTATCCATTTTTACTCACTACATAGCCCCCCTAGCATTCTCTCCAGCACTTTGATGTCAACATATTAGAAGGTTTTCACAGTTGCCAGGTTTGAAGCACAACTGCAGCTTTACGTTGTCCAATTTTTCAGGTGGCAACATAAAAGTATAATGAGCAGATCTTAAAGAGCCTTGCTTGCTTCACCTGAATCTACAGCTGACTATGTCAAATTAAGCACCAAGGAAAGTTTGATGCAAACAAGAATGAGATCAAACAGCTGCTCTCTAATGAGAACACCTCACACATTAGACTTCTTAATGACACATCAAAGCTCCAGGAACAGAAACATCTTAAAGCTTTATGCAATTTGCCTGAGGCACACCTACAAGAAGTGAAGGCTGCACAGTGAAAGCCTAAGAATAGGAGAACCAGTTTTTACTGGTACAGAGACTAGGAAGTACTTTAATGAAGAGAAAATATGTTCTTGTTCCCAATTACTAGCTCTCCTTTATAGCTTTGACATGTGTTCCCCATTTATATAAAAGCAGCAAACTGCTAGCACATGGGCAGAACGTATTATCTTTTTAGTGAGCTGCTCCTTTTATACTCAGGAATCTGTCTTCACTGACAGAGTCAAAACTGCTCATCAACTGATGATGTTCACTTCTCAGCTAATGAAGCAGAAAAAACTCCAAAAGCCACCAGGCAACAAAACTAGGTTTCATATGTTGAGATTACTTTAAACTGGTAATCCAAATATGGAAGAGTGTGTCAGGAGCCCAAAAGTGGATCTGTAAAAGAGTTAAGATGATTGCACCTGAGGTAGTAACCACCACTGCACTTTCCTTCTCCTGGAAATGTTCTCAATTATTCAAACAGCCACCTCACAGACAAACTGGTGCCAGAGAACTGATGTGGTTTTTGGCTGGCATAGTTTCACGAAACTAAGCATTTTATCAGATGGTGAGACTTCTAGATCTTTCAGTGTTTAAATATGTGTAATAACACACATGAACAGTTTGCCTGTGGGAAAAGAACAGCTCGAGATCAAAAATTCCCAAGCACAGAACCATAGAATAGTTAGGGTTGGAAAGGACCTTAAGATCATCTAGTTCCAACCCCCCTGCCATGAGTAGGGACACCTCCCACTAGACCATGTCAGCCAAGGCTCTGTCCAACCTGGCCTTGAACACTGCCAGGGATGGAGCATGCACAACTTCCTTGGGCAACCTGTTCCAGTGCCTCACCATGCTCACAATAAAGAGCTTCTTCCTTACATCTAATCTGAATCACCCATTTAAGTTTTAGACCATTACCCCTTGTCCTATCATTTCAATATCTGAAGTTCTCCCTTAAAAGTTTGTCAAACTAATATTAAAAACTATAATAATGTTTTTGAAATAGGAGAATTAGAGGTATATCTGTTACAATATCGCTATACCTGTTAGCAACTGCAAGTATACAGCCAAGAAAGGGACAAGGAAGCTCCAGAAAAATAGACTCCTTAGCAGTTATCAAAAGCATATATGCTTCATTCTACAGCCATACCTGCCCTCACCCACCCAGGTTTGTTGCCTGAGCACAAAAACATGGGGAACTACATGTAACAGACAAACTAGATCTAAGAAGTCCATTTGTTGGGTAACCATTAAAACTTGGATAAAGGTAGCTACCATTTGCTCTCTACATGATAGTTAGCAACCACTTACTCTTCCACACCACAAAGATCTGGAAAACAGGGCTAAAAGCACTTTCCTGCCTCACAGGGCAAATACAAGGGTTGCAAAGCCCTCACACACAGCATTACTGGATAACCTTCTTTGCTGTGGTGGCACGTCTGAAAGCTGCTATGCTCACCACACACCGTACAGCTAGCTATTTCGGCAGCAGGAAAAGAACTACTGCCTCTACCCTCACCACAAGCAGGCCGAGGGGGCTGCAACAACCCACCACTCTGACCAGGACCATACTGTTCACCATCCAAACACCTCAGCATTCACTCACAGCCGGTGGCAACACGGGTCTGAAGCGTAACTAGGAACTTGCCACAGATACACAACCAGCTAAGGCAGGCCCTGCGATACACCAACACCCCTAAGGCATTCGAGATGGCGGAGCCAGGAACAGCACAGGGAGCTCTGAGACACCCAGGCCGGCTCAGCCTGCCTCCAGCAGGGTTCCCTGCTGCCCGGGGAGGGGGCGGGCGAGTGACTGCTCAGCGCTACACACACACGAATCTTCTCTTCTTGTAACCAACACCAGGGCAAACAGCAGCGCCACAGTCAATAAATAGACCCTCCCGCCCTGCCAGGACAGAGGGCAAGGGCGGTGCTAGCTAATAAGCAGCGAGAGCAGACAAGCACGGATACGAGAAATACGAGAATGACTTCATAAACTTCCCGGCGCCAAGAGGGTGTGAGCAAGACTAAACTTCAGTCACAGGCAATTGGCTCTTCCTCCAATCAGAGCGCCTTTCCTCATCGCTCTCCCCGGATTCGTTAACAGATGGTAGGAGGGCCTTAGCACACTCCTTTCCCCAATAGGAAGGAACCGCTGAGTGACAGGCGTCCAGATCAGCCAATTACTGGCGGCGTGGGCCCCACG
>NW_009931208.1:0-1244 GCF_000696875.1 Nestor notabilis
AGTTGTCGGCTGGGCTTAAACCACGACAATAGCTGTCTCATACCTCAGAGTACCTTGAATGAATCAAATGCCAGTGTCTGGGGAACTCAAATAGAGCTCAAGGTACACATTGTTTGACAGGTACACTGGATATATTGTTTTGTATATAGCACTCAGACTTATCATCTGTGTTAGTAAGAAACTGGAAAAATAAATAGATAATATAACATTTGTTGTTGTCCCACACTGAAAGAACAGATATTAAAATAAGAAAAAAAATGCTTCGTATTTGAAGGATTTAAAATCCCAATAGGTTATATGGCTTAGAGAAGATTTTCGGTATGTTCTGTTTTAACTGCAATGCTAGAAAAAAATTTTTGTCTTTATTATGCGTAACAACTTTATTTTTCTTTGAACAGAATAAAAGCAAAGTATGACATTTCCATGGTAAATTTCTGAAGCAATTTGAATTGAGGAATTTGTGTTTCAAGAAACATTTTGTGGGACATTCTCTCCCAAGTAGTCTGGGATAAATTCAAGAATTGAAGAAGAAAAAGAGCTTAAAGTTCCTATTTGTCCTGGGTACAGCTACAGCAGTCATTTTTTCTCCTTTTTAGTAGCTGTTGCAGTGCTGTGTTCTTGACTTTCAGTCTGGGAACAACTCTTATCGTTATTATTGGTAGCAGTAGTGGTTTGTATTATACCTTAGTTACTGAACTGCTGTTATCTCAACCCATGGGAGTTACATTCCTCTGATTCTCCTCCCCATCCCTCCCTCCGGGAGTGGGGGGAGGAAGGAAAAGTTGGGGGAGTGAGTGAGCAGCTGTATGGTTCTGAGTTGCTGGCTGGGATTAAACCATGACAGTTTCTTGTGGCACCCAACATGGGGCATGAAGGTTTGAGATAACAACAGATCTCACCAGAGTGTGTCTAATCATATTTGTGATAAGCATTTATTGTTTCAGATTAATAGTCACTCATCACAATGCTGATTTATTGGCTATCAGATGGGGAAGCCAGATGTGTACCTCAAGGGGATTTAATTTTGGGGGAAAACAGCCAATGAACTCAATTGCATGCTGTTGCTTGCTATATAACACTTTTATAGCCCACCACCTAGATGTCTTCAGGTCACCAGCAACCGACCCTGACTTCCCTCCCATCATCACCCCAACAAAGAATGAATTTGGATGAAACCAGATGAGCTCAGCAGTGACTAGATAAGTTCAGCAGTGTCATCAGCAGGCAAAAACCCAACACTACAC
>NW_009931209.1:0-29074 GCF_000696875.1 Nestor notabilis
ACCCCATCGCGAGGGGCGCGTCGTGCGAGGCCCGAGGGCAGCTGCGTGCAGCGAGGTGAGGAGCAGAGGCAAAACCTCAGTCGCGATGGAGAGTTTTAACAGCGTTATGTGTCGGGTCCTGCTCGGTTTTTAATTCCCGGAGGCAGATGAAGGAGACGAGCCTCTGTGTGCCTCCCCATATCGCCTTTACTTTCAGTCCTCTATGCAAAAGTTCAGGCATGAGCGTGCCCTTGATCTGCTTTCCTTTGACCCTGATGGGTTTTGTACAGACTGTGTACCTTGAGCACTGCCTTAGGCTGTCGTGCTAGTCTGTTTTCTTATCTTTGCAGTGTGCTATTTCCCTTTTAGGTACGTGATAGCTATAAAAGTTCTGCAGCAATCTTGTGGTTCATGGTGTAGGCCTCATTGTCTGTAGTGGTGCTCGTCAGCTCTCTGCAGGGGGTGTGTAAAAGAGTATAATAAAGATATAATTATAAAGTTTGCTTTAAATGACAGGATTTGCCTACCATCTGTGTGAGTACACAATGCATTTTCCATTTCTACGTGGCTTCTCAGAGTGGTTCTCTCTTTGTTATTCGCATCAGGCCTGGGACTGCTTTTGAGAGGCAGAAATAATGTTTGATTCTTCTTATGTTTATAGTTGTCATTGTAAAGAAAGGACAAATAACTGGGATTTCAGCATCAAGCCTGTGTGATGGGACCAAGCAAGCCAACTATGTCTGATGCTACCCAGCTGTACAGGAGCGAAGCAAAGGCTTTACAGACACAGGTATTATTTGACTTCTGCAGCGATGCTGAATTGGCTTTCATTTGCGATTGTTACAAAAAGATGACTGTGTCCAACTGAGATTGACACTCACTAGCACGCTGCCTTCATACTTGCTTTCATGATGCTGTCATATATAATTGTGACACTGTCTTTTCATAAGAGTATAGACCAGAAACCACATCTGTAAATATAATTTATAAGATGATCTAAATGCTTCATTCAAGATAATTTTGAATAATGATATTTGAGTGGATGGAATACCTTGCATGCATTGAAGAAGTACTATCACGACAGAATGCATTCTAGTATGAAAGAAGATCTGTTTTCCCTACTTTTTGACACTAGAGACACATCCCCTGTGGAAAGTGTTATGTGTAACATTAGATTGACTTTTTTTTTTTTTTTTTTTTTTTTACACTTTGGAACAGCTCCAGTTTAATAGAAATGTTCCTGCCGTTCCAGAGAACTTGGCTCTCCGATTCTCTAACCCCCATCCAATTATAATAGAAAAACTGAAGGCATCCAATCATCAGAGAAGTCTCACTGGAAGTGAGGACCCCAGCATGAGAAGCTCCAGCATGTTTTCAGTGGTATCTGAAGAGAGACTGAAATTGGCTATTCAGCTAGCCAAAAGGGACATAAAACGAAGACAACTTGAAGAGCAAGTGAAACAGCAAGTGTTTGGAGATGCTGCCAGTAAACCACTGTTGGCTCAGAAGTCACGACAGCAGAAGGCTGAAGTATTTGAAAGCCCAGAAAATAAAAATGCACTCAAGTCTCAAACTTGCTTGAAATATCAGCAGAAACTTGGTCAGGCATCCAAAGTGGAGACTGCCACCTCCGGCGCTAAAGTTTATCTCTACACACCAAATGAGGGAATGCTAATCACAGCTGGTCTGGGCTCTCCACCCAGCCGTGGCACAGGGCCAGACCCCAAGCCAAACATCAACAAAAAAGCAGATAAAAGCATGCAGGAAGTCCGACGGCTGCATAAGGAGTTGAGGAACTATGTCCAGAAGATCGAAGAACTGACTAAAAAAGGTGTAAGACTCAATGACAGTCTTGTTACAGAAATTGTGGATTTGTGTTTATTTCTGGGCTTGTTTAGTGGGTTTTTTGGTTGTTGTTCTTTTTTTTGTGGCTTGGGTTAGAACCTGTATTTAGCTCTGGATTTTTGAGAACCGTCTATCTTTTTCAAAAGTATATAGAAGCTAGAATGACTAGCCAGTTTAAGCAATAGCAGGGTTTAATATCTCTGAGCGTTCATGGTGAGTTCCAATCCAGCCTGCAATGATAGTAGCTTAGTGGTGGGCTATTTAATAATGCAGGTGAAAAAACATTGGTGTATGTAGGCTTATTGGCCAGATATTCAGACTACAAAAAGCAGTATCACAATTAACTACATTCTGATCAGTGATGAGAAAGGGGGCAAGAGCTGGTAAAACTTCGTTTCACAGCTCTGACTCACCTGGTTTATGGATGTGCAATAGCACGATTAATCTGTGTTGCAGGCTAACCCTGGTCGGCAGCGAAGCACCACATGCTTCTAGTCATTCCCTCCTGGCAGGAGAGAATAGAAACGTTAAAAGCAAGAAGACTTACAGGTGGAGATAAGGATAGTTTAGTAAGGGAAGGAAAGAGGAAGAAGAAAGAAAGGAAAAAACCAACAAGTGATGAAAAGGCAATCACTGACTACCTCCCACAAGTAGACTCAATGCCCAGCTAACCTGTGAGCATTGGCTACCTTCCTTCCCCAAAAAGTCTGGTTTTGTTATTGCTGAGCATGGTGTGGAACATCCCTTTGGTCAGTTGGGGTCAGCTGTCCTGGCCATGTCCCCTCCCAGCTTCTTGCACGCACCCAGGCTGTGCACTGACAGGGCATAGTTAGTGCTGTGCAAGAACTGCTCGGCAATAGCCAAAACACTGGGGTGCTATCAACACTCTTTTAGTCATAAATCCAAACCAGCAATGTACTGGTGACCGTGAAGAAGACCAACTCCATCCCAGCCAGCCCCAGTACACACCACATTGGTTCTTTTGTAGTAACTACCTGGAAATCTAACTATTCCTAACACTGAGTGCTTTACTTGCAGTGCTTTCATAAAACTAAGGGGTCACATGTTATTTTGGAAGCATAACTAATAAGCTATGTTATATAAGAATGTTTTGTCAAATTCTAGATAGAAACATGATGTAGAGTTGAAATAACTAGCTTGCATTACTGCTCAAGGGAGCCCTGCAAATATGATACCTTGTGTATTGATTCTGCATGAAAGAGGCTTATTGCTAAATTTCTTTTGTTATCATGTCTTAATTGGGATTTTCGTAGGTTAAATTAAGACATAAAACTTTACATTTCATGCCTTTTAGGTGGAGAGAGAGAAATTTTAGATCCTGATAAAGAGCAACGAGTTTGCACTAGGAGACGGGAACAAGCTGCACGGTCAGCTCGGATGCTTTATGTACTCCAGCAACAGGTAGGAACCAGCAATTTGAATTGGGATGCATAGTAGTTAGCTTGTTGTGATGAATATGACAGAAGTGAACTGAAACGAGAAATTTGATCTGGTTATCTCTGAACTTGCGTAGCATTCTAGTTTAGATCTCAATGGTGTGACTAATTTCTCTTGTGACTGGACAGAGATGAGCATCACTGCTGGAAAATGTAGACTTTGATTCAGATATTATAGTGAAGATTAATTGTTCATATATAGACATGGAGCTCATTCTGACTGACCTTCCCCTGTTCCCCTATTTCTTAATAAACAGGTAAAAGAAATTCAGGATGATTTAGAGAAATTGAGTTCTCATAAAATCAAACATACGAAAAAGGTAAGATGTAATTATCCTTCAGGCTGTGAGTAATTGACAGGAAGCTTTCTAGCTAACTGAGTTTGTCTAGGGTACACCTGAGCCCTCACTAGAAGGGAGATTCTTTTTGTATGTTGCACCTTTCATCTCATTCTCACAGAACTGTGTCTCACTTGGTCTTATACTGCCTTTGCTGCTTCCCTCTTCTCCTCAGTTCTTGCCCATCTACAGTAAACTAAAGAGGAAGGTTGTTGGTCTGCTTTTATGTGGCTCCTAATTCCTTCTTCATTCCACTTCCTTTTCTGAATAAGACTATGCTCTACTCCTGCCTGCTTTTTTTAACTTTCTATTGATGTCACTCATTCTTGTCAGTTTCTTTGTGCTTTTCTTCTCTGACCAGCATCTTTCAGAAAGATAGTACTGAGATTATGCCTGTTCTTTGGCCGGTACTGTCCTGTTGTTCTCTTGTGCTTTTCCAACACGTGTATTTTATTCTGTAATAAAAACTGGAGGAAGGAGAATGTTCTATGTTTGTACAATTGTTGCACGTTGGGGTCAAGCCCATGACTATAGTCCTTTGTTGACATAGGTAGTGGAAACATCTGAATACATTATAACCAGGCTATTTTATCTGAAGCTAGCATGATACTTGATATGAGAACTGGTGTGTAGTACTTTAGGAGGTTACTTAAATGCCTGTTTTGTTTTGTCTCACAAATGCCCTCATAGCCATCAGGATTGTCCCAAGCCTGAGTGTTTCTCCATCAAATACCGGTAACAATTCTTCAAATAATATCAATATTGATAGAAACTGTAGCTATTAAAGCATTTATTTTTCATTTTCCAGTCTCGAGCAGTATCCAGGTTGGCGGCAGCGCACAGAGGAGCTGTACGAGCCTTGCAGGCATTTGCCAATCAGTTTACAGATCAAACAGAGCAGCAGATTCCTACCCACTACAAGGAACTGGGCAGTCTCATTCGACAACTCTCTCTATGTTCTGCCAAGCTAGAAGTGGATTCTTCCATTTCTGACATTATCCTAGATATTTTGCTGCAAGTTGAAGTAAGAAAAAACACTTTGGTTTTGCTGAGGCAGAAAAGACATGGTGAAATACAAAACTGTAAACTATGTTGTGTGTTCATGAAATGGCAGAACATTGAACTGGGGTTTAGGGGGTTTTGTTATTAGTTGGGTTTTTAAGTCTGTGTTTTCACATGTATAAATGTGTTCCTAAGTACTGGTGGTATAAAATAGACTTGCATCCTGAATATGGAGGCTACCTGGCACCCTTCTTGTTGATGCCCTTCAAATGGCTTTTGTTAGTGATATCTAATGTCTTAGAACATGTTGATATAATAGAAAAGTTCTGACTCACGTTTCCAGCTGCAATTCCTACCTACAAGATTATTTTTTTTAAAGTAAGAACCTATGGAACCTGAACTATTATGAAACTAGTATTTTAATTAATTTGAATGAAGGCAACTGATGCAATAGCCATAAGATATTGTCCTTAAAATATTGTTCTAACTGTAAGAGCTGTGGTTTTGTTTTTACTGTTCTGAACTGCTTATGAGAACAGGAATAGTGCTGACTGCCTGAAAATTGCAGAGGAAGTAGAGTTGTTTGAGTTTGGACTTGGCGTTGGAAGAGGTGTCTGTCTTCCCTGAGTCGTGGACTTTTGTTGTTTTTCTTTTGTTTGGTTTTTTTAATCTGTAGCCTTTGTGTCCATTTCTTTTTGAACATGCTGTAAGCAGGTAATTTGCTGGTACTCAACTGTAAATACAAAAACACAAGTCTTTTCTGTAGGGTTTAAGTTAATACTATAAAGAAGCTTCTGCAGAAACAAACTGTCAGGAATAATCACTACCACAAAAAACAAAATCACACCAAAAAAGTTCCAACTACTTAGAATCTCTGAAGTTTTCTTCTCACTATTACATCAGGTTTACTGAGAGATTAATTAAAGTTCTAAATATGTGGTGCAGGATCTGGATTCACTGCTGGAAAAGAAACAAACACCCAAGAAAGTGAAGAAGTGTATTTCATCATCTCAGGGCAAATCTCCAAGGAACACTGAGACATTTCCATCCAGAAAGCAGCTTATATCTCCAAAAGGGGAAAACAAGCGTCTCATTTTAAAGGCGCAACATGGCCAAGAACCTAGAAAACCTCCAGCTTGTAGGAGTCCCTCAACTGGTTCGTATTTTGAATTCTAAAATACGTTTCTACCAGTTAACTTGCCACCTCAGCTCAGTTTTCTCGTGTGTTGGGTATTGTCAGTCAGAGCTGCATAACAGCTCATGTGTAGTCCTCAGACTCACACAGCCTTGTTAGGCGTTTTTTCAGCTGGTCCCTGAGAACATCAGGCTGCAGGTTTATAAGCCTCCTTGTAACTGTGTTGTTATTATTACCATGTTCTTCCTGGTTTTGTCCATTTCTTTTAGTGCGGGTTGAACTTGGATTGGCTTTCCACAGATGTACTAAATTGCAGTTTACAATCTGACATGAATGGTGCACACAGAATATTTCCAAATACCTACCTAGATAGTTCTGTATCGATACATTATTCTGGAGTGCAAAGTCACTTACTGTTAGTAAATCTCCAACAAAGCTATTGCTTAACTGTTTACAGTGAAAAGATTAATTGCAGTCTTGGCTCAGAACTTCCTTGGTTTGTGCAGTTTCTCCACTTTTGAGAGGGGTGGTTCTGTTTTGTTCTTGCCAGTTCATGAATGTTAATGTCTTCTGCCCAGTGATCACAGTTTCACTACCTCGGGACACATTAACTGGTTGTTAAGCTGAAGACTGGGTTTTTTCCATACTAGTTTACCATGCAACCATTTCAATGATTTATTTATTGAAAAATAACTTTCTTTTTCTTTAACTTCATATATGAAAGGAAATGGCCTTTATTCTTTCTTATGGTGGTGTGAGATAAATTTACCACCTGAAGTATTTTGACACCTCATGTAAGCCATTATAGCTTATTATGTTATTACATAACCTATATTAATTGGTTTTCTTTGAGGTGTCATTTCCATGCCTTGTACTGTTTTTTACTAGAATAGTAAGTATTTCTTTCTACCCCTAGGAAAGGGCAAGAAGAATGCTTAGTTGAAAGCTTATTTTTGATACATGTTGCAGATATTTCAGCAGTTCAGAAGGCAAACAGTTGTGCTCAGATATTGCACAATAAATTCCAAGAAGACAGTGAACCACCTGCTCCAGAGAAAAATGCCACTTCACAAGGAAGCGCAGATGCATTGCTGAGAGCTAGAGCTGTGAAAAAAGATCCCATGCTTGAAGGTGTCCCATTGAAGAAGAAAGGTGTGTTATTACCTGCAAAATCACAGGTACAGAAGTCATAAAATAATTCAAATACACACAGCCCCCCTTTCTTTTCCCTTAGAGTATCACCTTCAGCTTGAAAATCAGATTGATACAGTAGCTTCCCATTTCTATCGGTGCAGATTGTGAGCAGGAAGGTTAAGCATTTCAGTAATTCATACTGAGAGGACGAGTGTAAGTGTCCTTGTAGTAAATACAAATATGGTGATATTTTAGTTTCATGGCTGAATAAAATGTTACTGTGGAAACCTTCTATTTGGAACTATTCTGAGTTAACATCGAGTCTAATTGTGAAAATTTGAAAATAAGGGGTTTTTTTTTCCCATGAAAGGCAACATTGGAAATCTTGGAACTGTTTGCAAAGGTAAGAGTTGTAGGATTAAGCATATGTTCTGTTCAGGCACAGTTGTACTTCCCTTTAAATCACTGTATCAGTAACTGTGCAACAAAGCAAGCAGGCAGGACTTCAAAACAAATTCTGAAGCAGAATGTGAAATACTTTAAAAATTCAACAACTGGAATACATGTTTTTAATGTGCTTGTGTTTATTTTAAGGGAACGCCAAAATCTCTAAAATCAAGAGATATACAGCCTCAAGCAAAGCACGCCCGATTTCAAGAGGCAACTATAGCTTTCCAGCTAAAAGAGAACAAACGACTTGCTAAGGAGAGTAGAAATCCCTGCGTGCCTCCAAACCCTGCACACCCACCTGCTGCACCTAAGCGGTATGCTCACAGAAGAGTAGAACCTGCCTTTACCCTGCTTTCCTGTGGAAATGCTGCTGTATCTGTACTAGTAAGTGGGATGGATTTGGCATGCCTGTCAGGCCATGCAGGCAGGTGGCACAGCACAGGTTGCTATCTGCTAGTTGTATGCTTCTCCCAGTCGACACAAAGTGCTCTCGTGCCTACAGCCTGGGAAGAGCCATTGCTTTATGATTTTTTTTTTTTTTTCTGGATCAGGTGCAAGTATTGTCTGGGAGTCACCATCCAAACTGTGCTAGGCAGGGCATTGACCCAAACACACAGTATGCAGAGCGGATATTCACAGCACCGCATTAAGAAGGGAAATGTTATCTCCCTGTTCCAAAAGGACAGAATCTATATCTTTGTCCTAGCCAGTAATAGAGTGCAGGCTTCTTTATTTTAAGCTATGTTTGGCTGTAGACCAGAGCTCCCCAAATTTGCCTTTGGAACTACTGTCTGTGGCAGTTGGAGCAGGAGATCCATCTGCTGATCCAGCTGCTGGATCTGTACTAAGCAGTGTGCATGGTAAGACAAGGAGCTTGTCTCTCCAGGCAGTGTTTGTGCGTGGTCATGAAGTCGTCTGTTTGCCAGTAGCAAAAAAGTAGATGAAGATCCCTGGTTCTCAGCGGAATTTCCTGGTGTATATGGTGTTAAAGTCAGCATTAATTTTGCCTCTACAGTGTTTTAAAGTTTTCTATACTAATACTCAGAATCACATTATTTAATTCTTCAGTTGTTAAAATGTCCATTTTGTAACCCTCTATGCTACTTTTTTATTTTTTAAGACTAGCATGGCCTGAAGCAGAAACTTCAGGAAGAGTGAAGGTTCTCACTGACCTTCGCAGAGGTGAAATGAAAAAATACAAAAGTAATTATTTGATTTGAAGAGGTAATAAATGATGCCAGATGTGACGTCAGACATAACGGGGTCTCCTCACCACTCCCACCAGTCCCCGGAAAAGGACATTTATGTGGTTTTCTTAAAATACCAAGTTTCAGGATGGCATTTGTCATTTGTTCTGTTTTGCATAGGTCACGGAGTGCGTCTCCAACCCAGTGTGCAGACAGAGCTGAGAAGGCAGTACGGGCGCCCTTAGAACCTCTGTTGGGTAGGACACAGGTAGTACAGTCAAGCTCATGCCACTGTTTGAAGGATGCCTTTAGAGCTGAAAAAGATTTATATAGGGGTAACACAGTTTCTTTTCAATTTTCAAGTCCTATTTCTGTAGTCAACAGAGTTTTGGACATTCGGAGAGTGTATTTCCGTTTCAGTGTGTGGGCCTTGAATTACTGTAATGGAGCTTGGCAAAGCTGCATTAAATTTTCCTTTTTTTTGTTAGCTTCTTGTCAAGTAGATGTGGTTTTAAGTTGGTTTTGAGTGGTTGTAACAGTCCCATGTGGAATGTGACTGAACTTGTTAGGATTGGCTTAATAATTCTTATAAAACCGTATTTAATGACTAAATAAATTTGGACTAGTAATATTGACTAGTACTATAGAAAGCTTTATTATTGTGAGAGATTTTACATTTTAGTTAGAAGATCAATCTCTCCTTGGAAACAAGCTGTCATTTGAAGGCTTCTTCATTTATAAACCACCTTTTAACTCGTGCATATAAGAAGGTGTATTCTATCTGTATGTCATAGAGTAAAACTGTTTGACATTTAAGATGACTTTTCATCTTTGCCATATCACCGAATGCATCTGGAAGTGTAGTACTGATTTCCCATACTTAGCAATTTCAACTTATGTAAGCCACATCTTTAAAAATGTGCCTTCTAAAGTGTTTTTTGGTAACCACAAACAGTATGAAACCATGAAAAAGCTCTTTCTAACATCATCTTTTGTTTGGGCAATTATTTATTTATTTATTTTTTGCTTGGTGTGACCTTGAATGCATGAGTTGCTTTAAGGGGAAAGATGTTTTCTTATAAAGTAATACAGGTTAATGAATAGTGAAATTGCTAACTGGCAAAATTGGACATAACTGAAAGCTACAGCTGTGTCCTGGATCCTATATACTTACTTTTGACCATCTGGAGTTGCTCTGAGGCTGTTCCTGCACGAGAAGTTAAATGTGCCCATAGTGTTTTGTAAGATGAGGGCCTTTGCTTCACTTTATTGAATTCCTGGGTGATCTCTGAACCTGTGATAGTTTTGTCTTCAGTTTGGGAACAAAGTTGTACAGCAAGCTTTTTCCATATTCATTGTTTTTATTGGTAGGAACATAATAAGCTGATTGTATTGATTTGGCTTATTGTATGGGTCAAAAGAAAACAGGAATTTATTTGGATTTTCATTGAAGGGAAAAGTTGCATGGCAACTTTTATGGATTATTTCCATGAGCTGCTGTAGGAAATGTTTTATTTGAAGCATTCTTTCCCCTCGGTTGTTTGGGGCTTTTTTGTTTGGTTTTTTTTTTTTCCTTTCTTTCTTGTATTGCCGGGGGGAAAGAGGGGAGAATTGTGTTGGTTTTGTTTGGTGGTAGCTTGGTTTTGGGTTTTTTTTTTGTTTTGTTTTAATAGCAGGTTGCAGCAAATGCAGATATTCTGAGTGAAAAGCTATTGGATGATCTTTTGGAAGATACTGCTCAGGAACTGAGGAGTATGGAGCAGCATGAGCGACTCCAGACCAAGGTTCTGCCTGTGGCTGACACTCACAGTCTGGAGTCAATGTTGGAAAGAATGGAAGAAATTGAAGTAAGATTTTTCTCTCTTGGACTGTCTCATTAGTGCTAATTTCTAGTTTACTACCCGTAAGTTGTAACATCTGTAAGTATCTATGTTCTTAAATTAAGCAAGGTCTGACTGTGTCAGTGCCTGAAATGAAAGACTTGGAAAGAGTTTGCGCTTCCAGTGAAACAGTGTGAGAAAGGAAGAATGTTTGCCCTAATGGTTTTATTGCTAGCTTTAGAGCCCTTAGACCTGAGTCTGCTTCCCACCTCAAGGCTTGGTGCCTTGGGTAATGTGAATGGGACAATCAGTATAGCAATTATGTTGATTGTCTTACAGATTGGAAAGTATTTGAATATGATTTTTGTGTGTGCTCTGGGATCCCGGTATTCCAGGAGCATGAGGATCTCTAGGAAATATGCTCTGACAATCCAGAATATTTCACAGGGCAACATGGGGAAAGTCGCACAAATACACAGTTTCTGGTTCAAGTCCCGTTTCAACCTTCCTGTTCAGTGAAATTTATTGTAACAGATCTACAGAGCTTAGTGCCATTTACTTCTAGAGATCTATTTGCAACTTGGAAGCATGAAGCTTACATTGTGCAGTGTCTTTATCATATGAGGCACTTAAGCATACGTTTGAATTCACAAAGCGGGAACAGCTGAAGGCCCTTCAGTTGGTTGGCTAAGTGCTGTTGAGCTGAAATGGGAGCAGTTGTCATGCTACTGGCAACTAGTTGAGTCTTCAAGTATGGCATTTTGAATGAGATGAGTATCTGCTTTCACACCCTTACTGCCCTTCTGTGTAAAGTAGGCAAAATAAGCCTACTTTGACCACACTGGATCATGACCTGCTTTCTGATTGCGTTAAAACAATCAGTACAGCTGAACTGCTACCTGTGTGTTGATTGATGGAATTTCTATGTTCAAACCCAGAGATACCAGGAGGTCATACGCAGGAGATTCACCCACATTGTGTACAGTGATTTGGAGTTCTGGGACAAGGAAGACAAAAAGGGTAACTGCCTTTTTAATACAACTTGGCTTTTCTGTAATCTGTATCTTTAAATTCATATGTTGCGAAATAAAAATAATTTGATAATTTGTGATCAAATAACACCATCCAGACACATTTTTTACTACAGGTGCTCCTTTGAGAGGACTGTTTCTAAAATCTAGTTCTAAAATCAATATTGTGAAGGGGAAGAATCTCTTCTGAGAACAGGCTGCCATTTTCTACTTGCCTTTGTTGGGGCTGCATTTGGATGGAAAACTACTAGTACAATTTACCTGAAGGATAGGAATCTTTGACACATTCTTCAATCATCAAGTAACTTTGAATGTTGTCTCTTTTCTAGGCATTTGCATTCCTTGGCTTAAATGTTTTCCACCAATGTGTAATGATATTTATGCAGTGACGGTGATATCCCATAAGTATATACTCTCCAATTCACTACTTAAATTTACTGCAGAGGACAGCTAATTTACTATCTAAGTCTGAGGCCTAATCCTAAAGCCACTAAAATCTAGTCCTAAAGCCACTTCACTTGTTCTCTTGTTAAACTCTGGATAACTTGTCTGTCTTCAGTTTTGAGAGAGATACGGGCAAATCTGTAAATCTTAATCTTGAGAAGAGTATTTAGTGTGTTCTCATTTGACTTGATTTCTTTGAAACACCATTAATTACTTTTTCATGCTAATGATTTCCAAACCATTTAGAGTTCACAGGCTGAGGTAAGGTATAAAGTCTCTGTCCTGCTGTCAATTTGCTTAGGCAGGAGCAAGCAGATACTTACATTCTAGTTTGCTTCTCCCATTTCCCCTCCCCCTTTTTACTTTAATAAACTTTTGGTTTAAACGGTTTAGAGTTCAAGAGTATGTGTTAGGTAAATATTAGGATTGCAGTGAACCCATGACAGTTTAAGGTTTTTCTGGCAATGCACAAAAGATAATATTAAATTACTTAAGCTTAGAAGATTTTTCTCATTCCTTATTCCTTTCAATAAGGATAAGTGATGGTGACACTGGTTTTAGATCTTGTAGTGTACATGCAAGTTTAATTTTTACAGCCTCAGAACATCTGGACTTTTTCTCTACAGAATTTGCTCTCCAACATGCTTCAGTAAAAAGTATTTAATCCTTGAAAGAAAAACCACGATTTTGATGCTCCCAGTTCACATTAATCACATTTTTCTTGCTTGCTTTTATTGGACAGAAAATAAATGAATCGGTGTAAAGTCCTTCAGATGAAAAATAACTAACTTTTCACATCAATTTTTAATTGAGAAGGACCTAAGTAATATTAGTCAGAAATTGTTCACTAATGAAACGTAGCATTCCAAACAATAGCTTGATGATTCCCTACGTAAGTGTACAGACTTGAATGTTGTTTGCAGCAGTGGCATGCTAATAAGGATGACTTGCGCTTGTTGTTTTTCCCATCCTTCTGATCCTTCTTTGTCTTACTATTAGATTGAGTGCAATACTGAAGCTACACTGATTTTTTTTCCAAGCTGAGTATCTGATCACAGACTGACTTTGATGGACTGTGTTGTTTTACAGTTGGAAAATCTCAGAATAAGACTAGTGAAGGCTTTGCCCAAATCTTGCTGGATTTTTTTCCCATGTCTTGGATTTACTGCCAAGCTCAATACACTACACTAGTTTTAGCGTGGTATTTTCTATCTCTTCAGTAGGAGTATCCACTGACACAAACAAACTATACTAAAGGTAGGACTTCTAAAATGCTCAGCATTAATACACTGAGCTCTTGGAAATTCTACATTGAATACACGTATTAGGGGTTCAGTACTTTACTTATCTGAAAGACTTCCCCTTAAAAGAAGCAAAAGTCTTTGTGAGGACTTACCTGCAGTAATTGTATTTTTTCTCTTCCAAAGAAACAATTTAAAATGTTATTTTCTCCCTTCTAGATCAGCAAATTGCATCGAGTGCTGACAGACCTACCTCTCCCCCTCCGATTCAGATAACCACATTCATCGGGTGCACAGAGCCAGAAACGGACATTTTATTTGAAAAGCATTTTGATGGCAAGTAAGTAGAATATTTGGCCCCGCATTAGGCTGTGGTGCATATTAGCTGTGTGTCTTCATTACAGAAACTGTGGTTACTGTTTGAAGAGGTTTCCTGTTCCTTCAAAAAGATATTTGAAAATCTAGTTCTGGATTAACGACTATTTTATTTTTCCAGCAGTACTGATGAAAACAAAGAAGCAGAGGAGAAACTGCAGTCTGGAAATGACATTCTGCAGCCCTTGACTTGGAAGTCTCTACAGAAAGAGGGCTGTGTGTCTCTCTCTGTGCCAAAACATATGCTCCAGAGCATCTTGGATTATAACAGCAGATACAAGCATCACTTAAAGCTTATTTCCCATGAGGCAATAGGCAGTTTCAATCCCTGGCAGATTGCTGAGAGGTATGTGAGCTATCTTTGTGTTTCTGATGTGAATGTATCAGCTGCTGAACAGGTTTTTCTGTCCTTCAGGGAAAGGAGCTGGGAGGGGGCCATTTAAATTCCATACTGAAAGCCAGAAGCCTACTGGACTGTTTCTCTGCTTGATGTTCATGGGAGGAAAGGGTATGGGAGCAGAATGACCTGGAGGAGTGATTATTTTTCACATCTTTCTATGGTGTTACCACAGAAACAACTGTGTAAAGTACAGGGTGATTTCAGTTATTTTCAGAAGACTATCATCAACAGGGAAATTGAAGGAAAACAAAACTAACTTTATGTGAGTGAGAAAGTAATAAAGCACTGTAAATAACTGTGCAAGTTTTAATCTTTGTGGTGAGGGATTATGATGTTGATGTTTCATGGAACAACAGTAGATATTTTTTAAAAGGGGACTACTGGCCTTAGTGCAGATTTTGGTGCTTTGTCTTCCACGCGTCCTAATGCTTCATGGAGTTCAGTGTGGGAGATGTGACATAGGTGGCTTACCATCCCTCAGGACAAATAGAAGAGGTGAAGAAGCAATAAGTAACTGTCTCTCTGCTGTTCACTTCCTGAAAAGAAAACTTGTTTATCACACTTGGTGCCTCCTAAGCAAGCAGAACAGTGTAAGCTGAAATACCCACCCTTGCACTGAAGCCTGAGTAAGTGTTTTGTATGCTCAGTAACAGGCATAGCAACTAAATGTCACCAGTTATAATTTCCTTGCACTTTTCTTCAGTGATTGCTTACAACTGCCTAGAATCGTTCTCAATATGTATGATTTATTTGAGAAATCGCCAGGTCCCAGCCCAAAAACAGCCTGAACTTGAACCTCTTCTTTCAGAACTGAAGGAATACTCACACAGCATCAGTTGGCAGAGAGGGTCTGTTGATTCCCCACAGAGTGGAAATCAGAGGACTCTTGGCTATGGGAGGAAAGAAATAAAACAATAGAACTGTGGAGTATTAAGAAAGAATTACAAAATCTAACTCTAGAGGTTGCACATGGAGGGGTTTGCCCCAATTGTCTGTATTGGCAGATTGTGCATGAGGCTTAATTGCCAGGGGTTTTTAAACTTCTGCACACGTTTTTAATGTAGTAGCATTGAAATCAGTGATACAGCTCATTTGAGTAGCATTTGGCATCTACATTAATGTTCCCAGGAACACGTCCTGCAATATTTGAGATTATTTGCATATGTGAAGTTGATCGTGTGTGGTGATGGTTTGCCCATTTAGGCAGAGGTTTTGGTAACTATGGTTAGACCACTCTCTTTGAATCTATCTGAAATGTGTCTTGTCAGTTCTCAGTACTGTCATTCTGCCTTCTAAACTGTACTCCTGTTTACAGTTGGTGTGAGGATGGGTAATTCAGGGACTGGCACCTTCTTGGGATTGGCAGATGGATGAAATGGTAGTGAATCTCACCTGACAGCTGAATTCCACTGCTGCCATATGATCCATGTTGTTAGTTGGAATTAAACTAAAATGCAGTGGGATATTGAGTATGCTTCATTGACTTATCCTTACCACCAGAGAGCATTACAAATCTTTTTACATAAAATAGCATGTTTGAAAGAAACATTCCTGTGCTACGCTCAGAAGGTCTTAGGAAGACTAACAGACTAACTTTATGGTATTTAGAATATATGCAAAACTGAAGAGAAGTTTTCAAGAGGTCAGTAAGCAATTGGGTTCTTACACTAAAATAGTTTTCCCTTCTGTAACATCTGTTACAGTGCTCCAGAGATCACTGAAAAGTGAAATTTCTCCTCTCATTTTTTACTTAAACTTTATTGCTCTCAGTAAGGCCTGATTCAGTGGCAGCTGAAATCAGTACAAAGCTTCCTATTTGCTCCAGTGGCCTTTGGATGAGCACCACAGCATGTCAACTCGTACTCCTGCAGCAGGGTGAGTATCTAAGAGTTTGAAAAAAAGGAAGCAACTGAGATGTCTCAACACTTCAGCTCAAAGTATGTCCCTTGCTATGACCCAGACTGAGAATAGGATTTCTGGTATCTTACGCAACACAGATCAGAACACACATCACCAATTTTTTTGGGCTAAGCAGTAGAACGAATGAAAAAACATGGATATCTGCCTTCCGAAACCGGAGCGTTGATATCGGCGGAACAATGACTGGAATTTGAAATTTGACTTTCTGACCCTTTTCCTTTTTTCCTTTCTTCTTTTTCCCCCTCTCCCTCAGTCTTGCAGAGCAGGTAACAGAAGAAGCCCTGAGTGACGTGGCAGCAGAGCTGCAGGATGTTTGTGAGGATTACGCAGAAGCTGTGTTCACGTCCGAATTTTTGCAGCCAGCGCAGTAAAGGCTTTTAGATCTGCCCCGTTATCAAATGCAACGTCAGCCTCAGTCTTAATGGTCTGATCAGATGACGTCACTTTTCGTGTTTTTTAAAAGCCTGTGAGATTCTGTTCACCAAAGGAATTGAGTCGATCAAGGATTCATCCCAGGTTTTTATAAAACCATTATCACCATGTTTTCCTTTTCAGACTTTGTTATACTGCGTTTATCAGGACCTGTGTGTTTTTAGCCAGTGTTCCAGTAGAATGAAGTAAACTGACGGGTAAAGTTTATGTATTTTGGTAGGAATACTGATCTGTTTGTATACCTGTATTACTTCATTCATCTTTATGTATGATTTTCTTAATAGAATAAAATACTGGGAGAAGGACTGGGTTCAAGCAGTGTCATGGACTTAGCTGTACCGTGCCTCAATTTTCTGCTTTAAAGTGGAGAGAATCTGACTTAACTAACTCCTAAGGGAGCTGTGGGGTTTAGTTTAGTGTTGTCAGTAAAATTAATTGAATATATCTCATAGTTGTGTAGGAAGAATGAAGCATTATTGGTATTTCTAAAGCCAAGATAGAACAGTCCAGAGCAGAAGCTGTTTAGGGCTTTCAGAATCATGTAAGAAACCTGTTGTCTGACCACCACACTTAGCATATATACTAACGTTGGTTCTTTTGGGGATGCGGCCATCCAAAGGAAGGATTTTCATGGCACAGCATTAAGTTGATGTAGACACTTGGCACTGGTCATGCTCACAGGCCACCAGCCTGATTGGACTCTTGAAGTCAGCTTCTGAATGGAGTACCTCTTCTGCTGGTTTCTAGGTATCACTAGTATATTATGCACAGACAAACAAAACCTTTCAATAGAAGCATATCATGGGGATTTTCTTCCTTTTTCTTTTTTTTTTTTCCCTCAAGTTAGTCTAAAATACTGCTATTTTATCAGTATTTAGTCATCCAGCCCCAGTCCTTACTCTTAATAATCCCACAGAAAGAGAACGACAAAATAAATGAACAATTGGCATTTCTGCAATATCGAATTGTTTGTTTCAAGTAATCAAAGTGCTATTTTGGGAGGGAGCAGTGAGTAATAATTATTTATGGTAGTGTTCAGTCCTTGAGGTAACCCAAACCCCAACATGACAGTGTCTTTCCTTTGACAAATTTCTTTTCTCCAATAGTGTTCAACCTGTAACAGGATAATTTTGAACCTAAGCTTCTTTTTATTTCCTCTAATTAGAACATACATCTTAAAAATTATTGTTTTTATTGAAGCCTGTTTTGTTTGTGTTGAAATTTGCACCAAATGGAATGATGTAAATGTTACTGCTGATGCGTGACTTTGATTTCTGTAATTTAAACACTACCTTTTTGTATTTCTAAGGTTATAGAGATGAGTGTGGTTTTAAGTCCAAAAGACTTAAAGCCATAGTGTCTCTGTGTACATGTATACATGCTTCTGAACATATTTTCAAGGTATTTCATTTTCTAATAAACTGCACTTGTTTCTTAAGCCTGAACATAGTTTTAATTTAAGACAACTTCTATCTGAACCTGTTTGGAACAGTCAGCACCCAACATGCAAGGGAGTATGTGGCAACATTACAAGAGTCAGACTACCAACCCTATGCCTTGAAGTAATGTGGTCATCTGTCAAGGTAAACATACTTCCTCTTACATCCCGTGGTACCGTGGTATCCTCTGACTGCTGATGCCAAAGTGAGCTTTTATTCTGGATGAGAATTTTGTGGCATTTGTGCGCCGCCTTGGAGCAGGGATTTGTGGAGAGTGAAGGCTTTAGGTAGGATTCCTGGCTTCACACTCTGCACTGCTTCCTAAGGAGTTTGACTAAAGGATTTTGTAATGCATTATTTGCAGAGGCAACCTAGACAACTGCAGTGGTCCTACTCCATGAAATTTCCTAACTGCAGAGCTTCATCTGAAAGTGAACCTGCGTGTCCCTTTCCTAAGGGACAAACTGGCATTGAGGTGGAAGATGTTATGCACATGCATAATTCTTGTCACAGTATGTTGACAGAGACTATATATGGGCCTGAAATGTGCAACCATAATACCACTGCAATTGTTAACTGCATAACTAATATGCATCTACATGCTATGCAGCCGTGTAAACTGGCCATGCACTTAGAGCACTGCCATGCGTGTCAGTCCCTACTTTAAAGTTAAGTCATGGGGGAGTACCAGAAGCAGTTTCAGATTTTAAAAGTATTTTAGTGGTATAGATAGTGAAGCACACATTTTATTGGGGATTTCACTGCAAGATCTTTGCAGGCCTGGGTTTTCATTTGGGTTTTGTTTTGTTTTTTTTTTCTTGATTCTTTATGTGCAAGTTTCTTCAGTGTCAGAGCTGTGAGAAGGATGATGCAAAATCAGTATGAAAGAATTCAGTAGTTCTGTAGACATCTGGATGACTCCAGCGAATACCAATTGCTGCAGTCATATATAGCTGAAGTAGAATTCAAGTTTACAGAGTGGGTTGGGGTGATTTAGGTGATAGCTGGTAGAAGACTATCAGTTTGGTGCAAGGGCAGTGCCATATGCTGGGTGCACCACCAGGCATTAACCGCCCTGCCTCTAGCCTGCCTGGGACCTCTGCCTTGTCGTCAGGCAAGTCCCTGGTCCTTGCCGAAGCTGTCCTGCAGGTACAGCCGTGTCCTCCCTGCCCCCGGCTCATCCAGACTCCCTTGACCTTGGCTCCAGCTCGTTGTCTTTGTGGTCTGGTGATGCCTGGACTGTCGGTGTGACCTGTGGCTGTCGCCATCCTGCCTTGCTCAGGTGCTGGTGCAGCCACTTTCGTAGGCTGAGCCATGAGCACCCGTGGCTCCCAGCTTGTCCTCCCAGCTGTGCTCCTCCTTCCTGATGATAACCAGGTGTGCAGGGAGCAAGGAAGCAGGAAGCTGAGGGGTGACTCCAGAAATCCTCTGTGAGGACCCTGAAGACAGATTTGCATTCTATGAGCTGCTCCTGCACCTCCTGAAATGCAGCCTGCCCTGTAAATATTTAACCATAGGAATTAAATCGCGTGCTGCTGGGAGTGAGGTAGTTATGGCAACAGTAGCTGCTCTACCAGTGCTTTGGGGAGGTACTGTTTTCTGCTAATGCTGGACCTAACTCGACTTCCGTTAATGTCAATGTAAGAGCATAACTGAACTCTGTTCTTTGGCTTGCAATGCCTCTGGGTTACCTGCGGAGGTGAACTTCCTGCACATCCTGCTTCTCCATGGACTACTTTCCTTCCAGGAAAAAAAAATGCGGATTTTTTGGTGTTGGTGGTTTGGTTATAATTTTTTTTTCTGTTGAGAACAGGTTCAGCAGCAACAGGAAAGGGGCTCTGTTCGTGATGTGTGTGTCCCTCAGTTATCTGCCAAATACAAGATCTGCTTCAGTGTATCTGCTCTGAGTATGTCCTGGAAGAACACAGTAGTTAGGTTTGGGTTTTTTTTCCTCGGATGACACCACTTATATCATGTTTGAAGTACTAGATTGCACTTTATGGTTTAAGATGGTAGCCTGGTGTGATTTAAAAGAAGCAGGGTGAAGGACAGTGGTCCCAACTGGTCATTTATCATGTTTCCTTGTGCTTTGCCTGCGTGTCAGTGTCTGCCCATTGTCTTTTGCATAACAGAGGTTGCAACATGTTGGTGAGGGGGCTGAGCAGTATTTTTCAAGGACTGATTTTTAATATATTTACTTTCATTTTAAAGGTTCTTTTAAGCAGCTCCCTGATTTGCCAAGATGCTTTTGGACATGTGCAACTTTTAAAGTTACACATCCATGTGTGTAAAAATTGCTGAACTCAGAGCTAATTCATGAACTTCAATCAGTTTTCCTTCAATCAAATTCCTACTGTACCACATATAGCTTGTAAATCTAGCTATAGATTCCAGCTTTAAAAACCACAGAGTATGGTCCCACTGCATCAAGGTTTCAGTCGGGGATTTCCTTTTGCCCCATTTTCCCTCAGCAGAGATTTGTATTTTCAGTCTGTGCCAAAGGCGCTCTCACAGCAGACAAGGCTTATCCTCACAAAGTGGGGCATGTGCCGCAGGTGATGGTGCTGCTGCTGTAACCAGTGGTTCAAGGGGCCAAGACAAAGCAATCTTACAGTAGCCATGAGAAGGTAAGAGCCCATAGCCCTGTGTGGGAGTAAAGGAGCCGGCTGGGTTGGACTGGCCACAGCTGCAGTGACCGGTGTTACTGGTCCTAGCCTGTATGAGCAGGTAACCAGGGGGAAAATGCTGCAGCCTGGGGCCATGAGGGGCCACGTCCTTGCTGTTTCCACCTCTCTCTGCAGAAGGCGTTGCTGGAATACTTTGTGTGTTTCCTTCTGGGACTAAGAAAGCTGCCCGGGAGCCAGCTGGAGGAGTGCAACTGGTCCCTGCTCTGAGCTTGGGTTTCTGGAGCAGGCCAGGGCTCTAGAGGTTAGTGTAGGTAGACTTCCTATGGGGAATACGTAGTGGACCAGACTGTTAGTGTGAGAACTGGGGGAAGAAGGGAATAAAGAGAAAGCATGAATTATGTCTGAGTAGCTCTCAAGTCGTGCTCAATTAGCTGTTAGGAATGTTTTCTCAGAACCTAGATAACACAGATTAATTTTTTTAATGGTACTCTGTATGCAGTGAGAATTGTAACCTTTCCTTATGCATTAAGCATTCATCATCCACACTCTAATACTCGAAAGCTCTGTGGAGCCAGAACCTAGCTCACTCTGGTGATTTTTGAAGTTGCTTAGTAGCCCTTTGGACTCACACTAAAATCAAGAGGGACTGGATATCGCTGGTGTCTTGATCTAGTTCCCTTAAGGATCTGTTTCAGTGCTGTTTCTTTTAAACCCATTACATCAACCTGGCCTTGAGCCAGCCTGCTTGGCTGGGAGTGGATGCAGCCCTGATCTGAAAGGGCTGGATCAGTGTATGACAGCACCCTGCTGTGAAGGAATAAGCCTGCAGGACTGAAAGCTTGAGGGATGCTCTAGCCTGCCAAGCCTGTATAGCTACTAATCCCACGTAGGCCCCTGCTGAAGGACTTTTACAACTACAGGGGTAATGTAGGGCTGTTTCCTGGTGGAATGGAGAATCTATTGACAGCCATTTCACTCACAAAATTATCTAAGTTATAGCCTTTCCTGGCCTCCAAGCCTATTAAAACTTATTGTTTCCTAACCTCTGGCACATGCACAAACAGGTAGCTACACAGCGCCTCTACACAGGCTGTGTTGGAACTGGAAATTAAACTACAGTGATAGAGCACTGCTATTTTTTGGCTGGTGTTTCAAGGTGCTGAGGCCAGAAGGAATGATGTCAGCCCCATCCCCTGCACTCTGTGCTGCAGCAGTGGCAGCTTTGGGCTTAGCAGGTCTGTGGGCTGACAGCAAAAAGCTGGTGTGGCCCAGCTGAAGACTGCTCTGAGGCCATGAGAAACTTGGCAGTGCTGACCTGGCACCAACTGCTCTTTGTAGAGCGAACCCCATGAGAGCACCTGAACGCACCGTTGCGTTGTGCTCAGCCCGGTCTCGGAGCACGAGCCTGGGCTCTTCATACCTGACCTTCCACAGGGCCTGCCCCTGTGGGCAGGTTTCTTAAAAATAGATGATGAAAAAGGAGGGGGCTGGAAATTGTTGTGGGCTTGACAAGGAAAACCAGCGGCTCCTTAGTCTGTCCTCTGCTGACAGCTGCGAGGGAACTGGCCGTTTCTGGTAACGCACCTTAACTCCGTTAGGCCCGTTTCTTTTTTGTATTGTTGTTCGTTTGATCTTGATTTATATTGATAGGAAAGATGCACCTCAGGCTATTCAAGATGCCTTTGGAGTTTACTCCCTCATTGAAATGGAAGCAGTGCTAATTGGTTATCACTTGGTACAGCTGTCTGAATTCTTATTCTGTAATGCATTTGTACCTGAGCAAGTGTTAGAGAGTGAAGTTATCTTGATCGAATGCAAAGCAAGAGAACAACCGGTGTTGATGAAGTCAGGGGCAGAAAATGCTGATTAAAAAACCCCAATAATTGCAATTCCTTTTCTGCTGCCGCCCTCTTCGTCTTCAGGGAAGTTTTGCTCAGCCTCGTAATGAGCAGAACAAAAGCTTAAGACATCTCACTTGCATCTGCCTGACAGAAATGCAGCAATCCCAAATTTCTGTAGGCTTTAACCTCTGGTGTTATTGAACTAGTTTAATCTTTTATGTTTGGCTGTTCCTTTCCTTCTGTGCATCACACATCAGAATAGGAATGTTTGGAGGATCCATTTCTGCGGAGCTGGTCTTCAATTGTTCCAAAGAATTCTTGGTAGGGACAAGCTCCTGCAATTTCAGTTTGCGCTTAGTGCTCAGCAGTTGTCAGGATTTGGCCACCTGTTTGGGGCAATCTGCAAAGAACCTGGTGTTCATACTGTAAAAAGCTAGTTCACCATCAAGGTGTTTTCACTGGAAATTGCGTTTGTCTCTGAGGTTTGTAAATGGGGCTGAAATTCAAATGGAAGGTTATGCCCTCCACAATTGGCTGTTGTCTTTTAATTGGGAAAAGAAGCTTGTCCTGCATATGAAATCAAGTAGCACAAATTAAACTAAAGGTAAGGCTGCTGCTGCCTTCCCCCTCAATCCCCATCCCTGTGGCTTCCCTCTCCTGTCTCTGCAACCAGGCTGAGCATTTAGGCTGAGGAAAGAACCAGCCAGCCATAAAAGGGTGAGCAGGAAGGAGGCAGAGAACAAATAAGCTTCTTTAAAAGGCAAAGAAAGAAAAGCGTGGCTGTTTCTGGTGTCAAGACTTCCAGTGTAGGTTTCTAACCACCTCAGGAGCACATGCTTAACAATGATTATATCAGCAGGAGGTGGCACCATCCGTGTCAGTTATTAATAAACCTCTTAAAATGCACACGCTGACTCTCTTTCTTCTTCCTCTTGTTTTTTTTTAACTCACTGTAGCAATTTGTCTCTTTTTGAGCTGGCACAGAACAGGAAGACCACAGTGTTAGTGAAACAAAGAGCGTTGTTCAAATGGACCCAAACTGAGATGCTCCCGGGAGATCAAGCTGGGCGATTCCATATAGGCAGCTCCTTAGACTGGCTCTTAGAGTGTCCTGAAATCTGCCCGAAATAGAACCAACTGTACAAGATGAAGGCTGCCCAGAGAGTAATGTAATCAACTAGCACATTTGTTCCCTTTCTGAAACATCATCCTTTGCTTCTCCAACAGCTCTCGCTAGCCTTGGGTTTTGGGGATAGGTTGTGGAGTGGTGGTGTGCGGGCCCTAAAATGTATGCTTTTGAGGTCCAGGGATTTTGCTTTTCTGCTTTGCGACAAAGCTGTTGATGGCATATTTTGTCTCTGAATCTAAGCCCAAATAAACTGTCTTCTAATCCAGATTTCAGTCTATTTCCAGAACATGACAAACAGCCTGGAAACAGTTGCAGGCTTGGGTTTTTCCTGCAGGCACAGCCAGCATTCCCCAGGGCTGGGGTGAAAGTTGGTGACATGTTGTACCTTGTGGGTATTGCTAAGAAGGAGTCCAGCCCCATTACCAGTCTAAGACCAGCAGAGGCCTGCTTCCTAGACCTAGAGAGGACAAAGCTCTGAATCCGTGTCAGTGCTGTGAGAAAAGATGCAATGGATTTATTTTGTCTTGTATTTGTTTAGTCCTGTGGGCAACGTGACACTGACTCTTTAGGCAGTGAATTATCCACAAGCAGAACGAGTGGAAGAGGCAATTCTCTCTCCACAATAACCTTGCTGCTGGATTGAATCTTACCCAAACATCTGAATATCATGTCTGCCTAATTTACCTGGCTGGTGCCAAAAGCGAAGATGAATTGGGTTGTGGCAAGGAAGCAGGGGACCTGCAGTCCAGTGATGTTTTCTGAAGACTCACCAGGATGAAGACTCAGTGCCACAAACTTGGCAAACTTCCTTTTGTCAGAGAAGAGGAAAGGCTGACTGTATCCTGGAGTAGCTGAGCTTGAGGCTCGTGAAGGAGCTTGAAAATATCAGCCTTGGAAGCATAGTTTCCGCGCGCTTGACGTTATTTCTCCCCATGCATTACACAGATGGTTCCATAGCCTTCTCTTAATGGTACAGATAAACAAGAGGGCTACGGGTGTCACCGAGGGAAATTACGTGCATGGAGTTGGCCAGCATATGCAGAGCAGGCTGTATGTGAATGTCTCCAACCTGCTGCGTAGGGCAACTACCACTTCAGCCGCCCTTCTTTGCCCAACTCCCTGGGCTCCGTTCCCTCACTTTGCTCACAGCGTGGCTGCAGCATGAGCACGGTTCACCCAGGTTTGTCTGTCACGCAGCGAGCTCTCCACAAGCCTGGCTGGGTCTGTGGCCGATTCAGCCGCCTGCAGTGTCGCTCCCAGCAGCAGGGTGAGCAGTTTGCCCCAGCTGAGGCTGGCCTGTGCCTGAGAAAGCCAGTGGAAGCTGAGGTTGGGTATGTCTGCACACAGCTGCTGGGCTGCAGAACTGGAATGCTCCACAGATGCTTTTAAAAAGCCTGGTATCGCGGTTTCTCCCTCTCCCCTCAGCATTTCAGTTAGGAAACAGATGACTAAAAATAGCCTGCTGTCTAAAGCACACAGAGAGCCGTGCTGTCGCGTTACTCCTTTAACATTTAGTTTTTGTTCTCCTGAATGTATCCAGTTGTTTGGGTTTGGTTTTGTTTTCTGGGTTTAGGGATGGATTTAGGATCAAGCTGATATTCATCAATGCATCTTTATGCATTTATCCATAGTCCTTCCTCCTGCTGGTCTTCCCTAACATTTTGCTCTGCTATGGACCAGCAATCAGAGTCTGGGAAGAGGGTTCCTAGCAATGCATCAAACCACTATAACAATGTTCTAAAGAAAACACACTGTCTTTATGAAAAGAAACATTGGGAAACTGATAGACTTTTCCACATTGAAAGAAAAGATGCCCTGTAATTATCCACTGAAATAGATAGACAGACCCTGCAATTTTATCACCATCTTCTTTTTTTTTAATGGAAAAATCAGAAAGAGCTCAATAAAGCAGTGTGAATATCAGTAACATTGAGCTTAGAGAGTCTGGGTTATTCTTTAGTAGTGGGTTAGACTGGGGAGCCAAGTGGACAAAATCTGAGCTATTTCACATTGGAAGAATGAAATATCTAATTAGAAAGATTATAGTATGAGCAAAGTGGTCCACGGGAATGGCAGGTTTTAGCATTTGTTTTCAGTTGAAGGTGCTGATTAACTTAGGCTTTTCTTTGTGTCTGCAACAATCTAGGTAACAACTGTACCTTTAGGTCTGCTTGCTGCTTCCTTCTTTCTCTCTCTGTGGTGTTTTGTCACTGTCCTGTCCTGATTTTTGAGAGTGGAAAGCTTGACAAATGCAACCTGTATTCTGACATTTTTAAGATTAAGACATTGCCCTCCTTTTCCAGCTCCCCCCCCCCAACCCCCCGGTTAAAATTCTATAAAAAACCTTCCAAATTTGCCCTGAAGTAACAGCATAAACATCTACAGCTGCTACAATTTCATGCTACTCCTTTAATCTTTGCTTTTCTGAACACTTGGGGAGTTTAATCTCTGGAACTGGTCTTCTGAAAACTGCTGAGGTCGCTGCCCTTCGTGTGCTATGTTGAGTGGACAGGGAGGGTTGCTTCATCTCAGTAACTCTTAGACTACTTGAATGTGGGAGCTTTCCTGCAGGGTCTGGAGCACACCTTCTCTGTGCCCTTATTTGTACCCGAGAAGTTTTTTGTGAACCGTGTTTCTGCCTCCTGTCTGTAAGCGGATGGAAGCTGTTTGCCTTGTGCTCAGCAACTCTCTCCCTTTTATCAAAGAATTGTAAACAGCACAGATGAAACAGGCAATCCTGATCGGTGAGTCTGCAGTGTGGTAACAAATACTAGGTATAAATTACTCAATCCTGCTTACATCCTGCGATTTTAATTCTTATAAACTTTTTTTCCTTCTGTTTTTATACCTTGTTCCTTCCTCCTTGTGTAGCTACCAATACTGGAGAGCACTGGAATTAAACCAGCAAGTACCATTTTTCCTTGCCGGCATCTAAGACCTCAGCTCTGACACTACTGATCAGTACAGATCTGCTCCTGCTCTGGTAGACCTTTAATCGGGTAGGCTCTGGCTATTGAGAAGTCTCAAGGCAGGAGGAAAGAGCATCTTTCAGTTCAGAGTCAATGAAGTAGTGACAGATGAGGGGACCGTCTGGTTCAGGACAGCACCTCCCTCAGCTCTTGTTTCTGCAGCTATCAGCGGCTGTCTTGGCCATTAGACCCTGCTGCTCTGCAGAGCAAAACCTGCGGTACCATGAGGAAAGTTTTCATTCCAGGACCAGACATTTGTCTGCCTGCCTTGTGTCTGTTGTGGACTTTTGCAGCCACACACCCAGCCTCAGCTGTAAAGCTGAGTATTTCTGGTGTCAGGGAGTGCAACTGTAGAATAAGGGCTGTATGAAGTCTTTATGGTATCCGGGATTAGCCAGAGCTAGGAGCAACCTGGCAACATCACAGCTTCCTCACCAAGCTGTGTACCTTCCTGCTAGACAGTTCGCTGTACCTGGGAATACCATCAAGTCTTTGCTGGACCAGTTGCCCATCCATTGCTATCTTCTGTTATGCCTCTGATTATGATTTGGTTCCCTTGAGAGGAGAATGCTCTCCTCTAAAGTGCTGAGTTCTGACATATCCTGTCTCTTTTTTATTTGGGCTGTGAGTAACATATAAACAGTGCGGAGAGGCCTCTTAAACTATTCGAGGTTACATTCCAAGAGTTGCCATCTCAAGGCTTGTTCTTGGATCCTGGACAGCTTCTTTGGCTCTTTCGCTGGCATGAGCAGCCACAAAGCAGGTGTATCTGCTGCCAGAGAATTTCTCAGTCCTTCCAAGTAAAACAGCACAGTGCAACCCATTTCTAGTGGGTGGCTGACGTGGAACACTTGGCTGTGAGCTGCTCTACTGCCTGCTGTTTTCTCTGATTCAATGTGGTGTCTGCTCCTTAGGGCTGCCTCTCACATTCTGTGATGACTTCAAGGAGGATATGGGAGCTGAGCTTAAAGGGTTCTCCTGACCTTCATTGCACCCTCCTCATCAGCTGCTTTCCCCAAGTCTCACACTGGTGTATCACTAAAGTCCCATAACTGCTAACGGAACTGCATTCAGCATCACCTCTTCTTGAAATAAGCAATTATCTTCTGACTATGGACAAACAATGTTGGCTTTATAGGACAGATCTCTCATTTCCCTTCCTTCCTCAGCAGTCTCCTGGTTTGTTTCCCAAGGCTGCTTAAACCAGATTGAACCTAATGTCAGCAGGCACAGCTCTATAGAAGCCAGGCTTGAATTCGGTCCTGGAAACAGCAACCAACCAACTTTCTGCACTGCCACCTAGGATCTGGAGCGTACAGCTGGAACAACTTCCCCTGCCCAGTTTGAGCAGGGTTGGATCATTAGGTGGGCAGATGTTTTCAGGGGGCCAGTAGTGTCAGTTGGTAGCATTCTTCCCTGAGTGCCCATCCTCAGGGGTCTCTGCATTGCCTCCAACACATGGCACTGTCTACTGCATTGTTGTTTTTTCTGCACGAATTAGCATGCAAACCACGTTTTGTGCAAGGTGTCGTTTCTACGATTAGACATCTTCACCAGAAAACCTAGTAATGATGGGGAGCATCCTTTGACAGAGGCTTTGTCTTGAGAGGAGTTTCTCTGCTCTATTGTAAGGTGGACAACTTGGGTCACCAGCAAAGCAGAATGTGTTCAGAATTAAGGGTAAATGTGTTTAGAATCAGATTCTTTTCTCAACAGGTACTTGGATGTATAAACATATTGAAAGGCATTTGAGCTGAGGCCATTGCCTGGCATACTGTATTTTTCTTGCATTATTATTTGGCTGTGACCATTGTAGCAGTTCTACAAGTCCTCTGTAATGCATGGGAAAAAAACATCGAACCCAAAACCTGCATGCCTTTATGTAACAAAAGGATTTAGTTGCAACTACTGAAGCTTTCTCAAGACTTCAGGAGAAAGAAATTCGTGGAGGTTTATGTTGTCAAGGGCTGGCAGTTGTCTGCTTTCAGTATTCAGGTCAATGTAAATGAATCTCTTCCCTGGGAGGGAGGTGGTTCATGCTGCCTTCACAGGCTGCCATTAACTGCCTGCTCAAGCAGCCCTGCCAAGAGAAAGTCACTGGATCTAGCCCAGTGCAAAAGAGTCATTAAGGATGAATATATTTTGGGATAATCGTGGTGGTGTGTACGGACAACAACAGAGCTTGTTCTTTTTTTACAGCCAGAGCTATTGTGCAAAGGTCTAAGTTTTTTCTACCTCCCTGGGGGAGGATGGGGCTAGGGGTGAGAGGCAGCACATCTGGAGTGACTCCTGATGATAGAATCTGGAGCAGCAAAAATGAAAAAGCTGCTTTGTAAAGCATACTCTTCCAGCACAGTTTGTTGATACCATTTCCTTAAAACCCTGTTGAACAAGAGATGGGGCATAGTTCAATAGTTCACGTTCAATAGTTCATCTTCAAATTGCAAGTCAATTCTATTAAACTGGTATCAAATGCTAATCCAACCTTCTTGCAAGGGGTAGGTCATAATCTGATTTTAAAGCGTGTTTCCAGAGAGGCACTAATATAATTCTGATTAAAGGCAAAGGTTGCTCTCACGTTATTCAGGCTCTGCTTTCTCTGAGCAAATGACAGCAGCGAGGAGATAGCCGAGCTGGCAGGAGAAAGCAGCGTCTCTCAGACTGATACGGGTAGTAGTGTCTCCTAACCGGAATCCCAGCCTGTCCTACCACCACATTATGTAAATACAGTAGCTTGGGAGGTCTTGTATCGTGCCATTGCTGCACGGCGTAAGCGCTGCGGCGCGGGACCCTGCCCCTGAGGGGAGCGAGGCTGCTCTGGCCTCGCACCCCGCCCGCTCCCGGCCGCTTTGCGGACAGCCACCTTGCCCGCACTGGTC